>NC_092748.1:107169317-107469317 GCF_047496795.1 Chiloscyllium punctatum
GATGGGTGAGTGCCGAACCAGAGGACACAGCTTAAAAATAAGAGGTAGGCCATTTAGGACAGAGATGAGGAGAAACCTCTTCACCCAGAGAGTGGTGGCTGTGTGGAATGCTCTGCCCCAGAGGGCAGTGGAGGCCCAGTCTCTGGATTCATTTAAGAAAGAGTTGGATAGAGCTCTCAAGGATAGTGGAATCAAGGGTTATGGAGATAAGGCAGGAACAGGATACTGATTAAGGATGATCAGCCATGATCATAATGAATGGTGTTGCAGGCTCGAAGGGCAGAATGGCCTACTCCTGCACCTATTGTCTATGGTCTGTTGACAGTGCAAGGATATGCATGCCATTTTAGCTCCAGGCAAAATGAGACTGTACACCAGTCAGTAGATTTTATGACAATGTAAGTATAAGAAAGTCAACAAGAATATCCAGTGTCTGCATCTATTACTCTGATGTTATTTAAAGTTGGCAAATGAATGAAGAGATCTCCCTCAGGTCACTATGGTGCTTAGATCATTATCTCATTGAATTCTGGATGAGATTATCCCAAATCCTTCGCATTTCATAACATTGACACTTGGACCAAGATGGAAAACAGAGATTAGTTGATTTTCCTGTGACCTTCAATAAAGAACATATTTGAATCTGTCTGCAATGATATTAGCAACTGTCTTTCAATTACATGTTAATAAGATTGTTTCTGAGGTTTTTTTTATCAGAGACTCATGATAAAGTAGGAAACAGCTTCAAGGTAACAAATAACAATTTCACCTCCTCAGACTTATTCAGAGGAGCATAGAAATGAGAGGAGGCCATTCAGCCCCTTCAGTCCATACTAACATACAAGCAGATCATGGCTGGTCTGTATCTTATATCCATTCATTTATTTTTTTTTGTCTATGACAGTCGACACCTTATCCCGTGAAAATCTATCAACTTCAGTTTTGAAATGCTCCAGTACTGCACAGAAACTTAAAACACAGGAGCAGAAGGTGGCCTGTGTTTGAACTTGCTCCCATATTTAATTCCAACTCTGTACCCTGCTCTTGCTTTCACTCCATAGCCTTTGATCCCTTTAGAGCTAAGAGCAATATCTAATCCCTCTTTGAAAATGTTCAATCTTTTGGCCTCAGGCAACTTCTGTGACAACGAATTCCACATCACTCCCTTGTGTGAAGAATGTTTTCCTTATCTCAGTGCTGAATGGCATACCCCGTACCCTTAGACTATGATGCTTGCATTCCTCACCCCACCTCAACCTCTCCAGGTTGCAGGAGAAGTCAGTGTCAGATGTCCACCAGGTTTTATGTAAAGTGTCTCCTGCCATCACCTCCTAAATGGACCAGCTCTAACTTTAAGGATTTGGATGCCGCACACGAGAAAATTGTTTCCATCTATCTACGCTATGAACTCCTTTAATCATCTCAAAGACCCCCAAGTAGATTATTCCTTAATCTTCTTTATGCAAGGTACAGATTCCAATATGCTACTGGCGTGAAGGTTGCATCTTTTATGTTTTTTGCGGACTGGAATGGGAAATGAGTCGAGAGCATGGTGCTGGAAAAGCACAGCATGTCAGGCAGCATCCGAGGGGCAGGGAAATCACGTTTCAGGCAAAAGCCCTTCATCAGGAATGGGAAATAACTATTTTAAATCCCATGTTTTGCAAGGATTGTTGCAGGCCTTCAAAACTGAGTTCCCTGATAGTCATGGCGAGTTTTCTTTCACTCATTTGTGGAACTTGAGTGTTGCTAGCTGGCCATCACTGATAGCCTATCCCTATTTGTCCTTGAGAAGGTGGTGGTGAGCTGCCTTCTTGAATCGCTGTAGTCCACTTGCTGTGGGTTGACCCACAATGCCATTAGGGAAGAAATCCCAGGAATTTGACCCAACGACTGTGAAGGAACGGCGATGTATTTCCAAGTCAGGGTAGTGAGTGGCTTGGAGGAGAACTTGGTGGTGGTGTTCCCAAGGGTCCTGCCCTTGTCCTTCTAGATAAAGTGGTTGTAGGTTTGGAAGGTGCTGTCGAAGGATCTTTGGTGAATTTCTGCAGTGCATCTTGTAGATAGTACACACTGCTGCTACTGAGCACCAGTGGTGGAGGGATTGACTGTTTGTTGATGTGGTGCCAATCAAGTGGGTTGGTTTGTCCTGGATGGTGTCAAGCTTCTTGAGTGTCTTTGGAGCTGCACTCATCCGGGCAAATGGAGAGTATTCCATCACACTCCTGACCTGTGCCTTGTAGATGGTGGATGGATTTTGGGATGTCAGAAGGTGAGTTACTCACCACAGTATCCCTAATCTCTGACCTTTGCTTGTAGCCACTGTGTTTATGTGGTGAGTCCAGTTCAGTTTTTGGTCAATGGTAACCCCAAGGATGTTGACAGTGGGGGAATTCAGTGATGATAATACCGTTGAATGCCAAGGGGCGGCGGTTAGAGTGTCCCTTCTTGGTGATGGTCATTGTCTGGCATTTGTGTGACACAAATGTTACTTGCTACTTGTTGGCCCAAGCCCTGACAATGTCCAGAACTTGTTGCATTTGAACACGGACTGCTTCAGTATCAGAGGAGTCACGAATGGTGCTGAACACTGTGCAATCATCGGCGAACATCCCCACTTCTGACCTTATGACAGAGGGAAGGTCATTGATGAAGTAGCTGAAGATTGTTGGGCCCAGGACACTACCCTGAGGGACTCCTGCAGTGATGTCCTGGAACTGAGATGACTGACCCTCCACAACCACAACCATCCTCCTTTGTGTCAAGTATGACTCTAACCGGCAGAGTGTTTGCCCCCTGATACCCATTGATTCTAGTTTTGCTCCTTCATGCCATACTCGGTCAAATGCAGCTTTGATATTAAGGGCCGTCACTTTCACCTCACCTCACCTCTGGAATTCAGCTCTTTTGTCCATGTTTGAACCAAGGCTGTAGTGAGGTCAGGAGCTGAGTGACCTTGGCGAAACCCAGAGTGGGTGTCACTGACCAGGTTATTGCTGAGCAGGCGCTGCTTGATAGCATAGTTAATGACCCCTTCCATCACTTTACTGATGATGGAGAGTTGACTGGTTTTGTGGTAATTGGCCAGGTTTGATTTGTCCAGCTTTTTGTGTACTGGACATACCTGGGCAATTTTCCACAGTGTCAGGTAGATGCCAGCAGTGTAACTGTACTGGAACAGCTTGGCTAGGGGAGGTCATCCAAAACGCTGCCACCCATATCTTAAATCACAGTAGATCTTGTTCACTCAATCATCTTGTGCTCACTGACATCAGCTCCCAGTTAAGCTGACATTTACGGCAGAACAGTTAAAGATGGCAGATATCCTTCCCTTAAGGATATTAATGAACCAGATGGGTTCTTCCGACAATTGATAATGGATTTATGGTCATCAGTTGACTCTTAACTCCAGACATTTTGCAAGCAGTATTGTGCAAATAGTGATCTGAATGAATAGCATTTGGGTTGAGGATGAAATAAAGCTGACAGGTTGTGTACAGATTCAGCTCTGGTCATTAACAAGAAGTTAATTGGTCAATGGACAAGTAATCAGTTACCTGCCAACAATCATGTGATTGGCTCACTTTAGGGCAGCACTGTGGCTGAATGGTTAGCACTGCTGCCTCCTGGCGCCAGGGTTTGGGTTTGATTCCACCCTCGGGCGACTGCCTGTGTGGAGTTGGCACCTTCTCCCTGTGCCTGCATGGGTTTCCTCCGGGTGTTCTGGTTTTCTTCCACAGTCCAAAGATGTGGAGGTTAGTGAATTAGCCATGCTAAGTTGCCCATAGTGTTCAAGGAGGTATAGCTTAGGTGCATTAGTAAAGGGTAAATCTAGAATAATAGGGTGGGAGAATGGCTCTTCAGAGGGTTGGTGTGGACTTACTGGGCCAAATGGCCTGCTTCCACACTGTAGGAACTCTATGGTTCTATGTAATCGAGTAACTTGGGGTTGGAGTTAAGATACAGAGAAATGACTGAGTCTCCACCAGCCAGGAGCTCTCTCCATTTTCTGCAGTAAGTCGCTTGAAATCTGATAAAGTTTATCTTTCCTTCAAAAGTTGCTATCAGCTTTAATTTTAATTGATAAGGCAGAGTTCGTACACAAAAGAACTCTGACAAAGCAGTGGAAGCATCCGATAAGGAAGGCTGAGATGAAAACTTCTGATCTGTAAGGGTTGGAAACTTAAAAGGGTTCAGAAAAGATTTACAAGGATGTTGCCAGGGTTGGAGAGTTTGAGCTATAGGGAGAGGCTGAATAGGCTGCAGCTGTTTTCCCTGGAGCCTCAGAGGCTGAGGGGTGACCTTATATAGGTTTATAAAATCATGAGGGGCGTGGATAGGGTGAATAGCTAAGGTATTCTCCCCAGGGTAGGTGTGTTCATAGCTAGAGGGCATAGATTTAAGGTGAGAGGGGTAAGACTTAAAAAGAAACCAAGAGTCAACTTTTTCACATAGAGAGTGGAAGATGTATGGAATGAACTGCCAGAGGAAGTGGTGGAGGCTGGTATAATTATGACATTTAAAAGGGATCTGGATGGGTGCATAAATAGGAAGAGTTTTGAGGGAGATGGGCCAAATGCTGGGACTAGATTAATTGAGGATATTTGATCAGCATGGATGAGTTGGACTGAAGGATTTGTTTCTATGCTGTACATCTCTGTGACTCCAAAATCTTTACAAATCTTGTGAATATAAACCACTGAAATTTTTATTTGTGTGTGTGTGTGTGTGTGTCTGTGTGTGTGTGTGTGTGTGTGTGTGTGTGTGTGTGTGTGTGTAAGGAAATTAAACTTTTAATTAGTCATGTTAAACTCGAACAGTTTATAACTGTCACTCTCACCCGGTACGGAGGGGGGAGGGCAGGTCTGAGGACCTCCTCGTGTCTCTGGAGAAGGAGCACGCGGTGTCCACCAACACCCTTGAGCTATTCAGGGAAAGGTGGGCACCGCAGGGAGTGGAGTGCATTATTTCCCCCTTCAACTCTATTTTGATTTAATCCCTGCCTTCCCCTTCACTGTTTGATCACACAGCATTGCCCTTTGATGTGAAGGGCACTGCTTGTCACTGGTCACTTGGGTGTTTCTTTTCTTCCTGATGGCGGAAGCTGAATAAAGATTTGTACACCTTGTGTCTTTCACAGTGTCTCACACCTGCACACGCAACCATGGGTGCGGGGGAAAAATAAGCACTACCGTTTGGGGGGGGGGCTAAAAAAAAAGAAAAAAAAAATATAACTGTCACCCTGTAGTTGGAGGTTAATTACTTGTTACATCTTGTTAAATACAGAAAACCGGTCTATGCAATATATTAACCTGGGTCTGAAAAACAGGCAAATTGGGGAATATAATCAATGAGGTAAAAACAATGACTGCAGATGCTGGAAAGTAAATACTGGATTAGTGGTGCTGGAAGAGCACAGCAGTTCAGGCAGCATCCAACGGGCAGCGAAATCGACGTTTCGGGCTTTTGCCCGAAACGTCGATTACGCTGCTCGTTGGATGCTGCCTGAACTGCTGTGCTCTTCCAGCACCATTAATCCAGTAAATTGGGGAATATGTATGTACCTTTAAAACAAATCTGTGCTGACTCTGGGAATATTAGAGCATGATTTCCAGTGCATTGCTACAGTGGGGTGTGATAAATGGTTAGATGTCAACATTCCACAATCTGTGAATTGGAGGTCATCCAAAACTCTGCCACTCACATCCTAAACCACAATAGATCTTGTTCACTCATTGCGCTCACTAACATCAGCTCCCAGTTAAGCAGCGCCCTGATCTTAACCAGCTACAGGGAAAGGGCTTCCAGTGTCTCAAGTAATCACTGCCACCACCTTCCCAGGGCAATTGGGAACTGACAACAAATGTTGATCTGATGTTGACCATCCTGAAGGAGAAGATTGTAGTGCTGGAAAAGTACAGCAGGGCAGGCAGCATCCAAGGAGCAGGAGAATCGACATTTTGGGCATAAACCCTTCATCAGGAATGAGACTAGTGGCTCAAGTGGGCTGAGAGATAAATGGGAGGGGGGGGTGGGGCTGGGGGGGAAGGTAGCTGGGAAGGCAATAGGTAGATGGAGGTCGGGGGTGATGATGACAAGTCGGAGAGGAGAGTGGAGCCGATAGCTGGGAAGGAAGATGGACAGGTAGGAGATCAAGAGGGTGGTGCTGAGTTGGAAGCTTGGACCTGGGATAAGGTGGGGGGAGGGGAAATGAGGAAACTGGTGAAATGCACATTGATCCCATGTGGGGGTTGGAGGGTCTCTGGGACATACACATGCAGCAACCGCACCACCCGATGGCCAAACACTTTAACTCCCCCTCCCACTCTGCCAAGGACATGCAAGTCCAGGGCCTCCTCCACCACAAAACCCGAACCACCTGACGCCTGAGGAAGAACATCTCATTGAGGCAATTAGAATCTCCACTAATAGGTAATCTCTGCGCTATGCCATTCAAAGGCTTTACTATCATTGAATCCCACACTACCAATAACCTGTGGATTACCATTGATCAGAAGCTCAACTGGACACACCATGTGAGTACTATGCCTTCAAGAACAAGTCAGGGGCTAGGAATACTACAGCGAGTAACTTCCCATTCCCCAAACCCCATTCACCATCTATAATGTATAAGTCAAGAGTGTGATGGAATACTTGCTTGAATGAGTGCATCTCCAACAACACTGAAGAAGCTTGACACCATCCAGGACAAAGCAGCCTGCTTGATTGGCACCACATTGACAAACAACCACGTCCTTCACCACCGACATTCAATAGCAGCAGTGTGTACTATTTACAAAATGCAGAGATTCATCAAGGCTTCTTAGACAGCACCTTTCAAAGCCACAACCATCACACAAAGGACAGACAATAACGTGGCCAGACAGTGACGGCCGCGTCTCATGTGGGAGTTATATAAACAATCTTGTATTTAAAAGCCTCTGTAATCTGGCCCTCCCTGTGTCTTCAGTGTCTGCCAGCTGTATCGCTCCCTGACATGTCTGCACCCCTCCAATACGGGCCCCTTGAAATTCCAGGTTTTAATCGCACCACCCACAAGCGGCCTTGAGCTCAGCTGTCTTTGGTAAAATGTGGAAAATGGAGTAAATATAAATCTATCATTATTATAACTGAAGATGTATTCATGCCTTTGGCAGGATGCTTTGAGTGTAGTGGGGTGAGATTGGCACTAAAGGAGAAACATCACTCTTTAGTAGACTGTCAAATTGCATCATAAAATCTAAACATGGCAGATACTGGACATATGAAATTGACATTGAAAATGTTGAAGAGACTCAGAAGCTATACAGTATCTGTGGACAGAGAAATGGAGTTAATGCTTTGAATCCAACAGTTACCATTAACTCTGCACAATCCATAATCCGACATAACATTCCCTTTCATATATCAGTCTAATTCCTTTTCCAATGTTTTGCCTGAACATGTAAACTCCAGGCCATTCCAGGTCCTAACTGTCATTAAATGTTAAGTTTTGCAATCATGCATCATGCATAAAACTTTAAGTGATTATTCCTTTAAAACTGTGTTACATTCTGACAACAGGTAGCATAAACCTGCGTTTAGTCCTTTATGTTTACAGGGTTAAGGGATACTCCAACATTTGAGTCACTTGAGTCCAACAGTTAAATGTTAACTCTGTTTTTCTCACACCCATAGATGCTGCCAGACCTGTTGAGTTTCTCTAGCATTCTCCATGTTTGTTGCAGGAAGATATAGAGTGCAAATATGGTTGGAATTATTTTACCATTTGTATATCTGGATTATTGCTGGGGTAGAGATGACACATGAAGGGGATGAGGACAAGTCAAGCCTATGAACAAAGAACAATACAGCAGAGGAACAGGCCCTTCAGCACACCAAACCTGTACATATACATTTTGCCCTTCCATACTCAAACTGTCTTCACTTACAAGATCCATATCCCTCTATTCCCTTCCTATTCACGCATTAATCCAGGTGTTTCTTGAATGCTGCTATAGTGTCTGCATCCACCGCCTTCCTTGGCAACACTCTTCAGGCACTCACCACCTTTTGTGTGAAAAACTTGCCTCGCACATCTCTTCTAAACATCTCCCCCTGCACCTTTAACTTGTGTCCCCTAGTAATTCACCCCTCCACCCTGGGAAAAAGCCTCAAACTTTCCACTCTATCCATGCAATTCGCAATCTTATAAACTTCCATCAGGTCACCTCTAAAACTCCTGCCTTCAAGTGAAAACAGTTCATCCAACTTTTCTTCATAGCTAAAATCCGCCATACCAGGCAACATCCTAGTAAACCTTTCCTGCATCCTCTCCAAAGTGGCCACACCATTCAGGTAAAGTGGTGACCAGAACTGTATGCAATATTCCAGATAATGATTAGTGGTTGACAGGACCATGACACTCCGATGATGGCCAATGCATGACAAAACTCTATAATTCTTTCCCCTAGAACCAGAGTGCATGTTCTCAGATCAAAGGGGTGCCTATTTAAGACTACAATGAGAAGGAATTTCTTCTCTCAGAGCATTGGGTCTTTGGAACTCCTTGCCACAGAGAGCTGTGGGAACACAGAGCTTGTGTATACTGAGGAACCTCGATTATCCGAATATCAATTATCCAAATATCGGATTATCCGAAGGCAATCGCAAGGTCCTGATAGAAATATTATATCAAAGATGTGCTTCCAACACTGATCTCAATAAATAAACAGGCACTGTCTCCAAATATCTGACTGCCCGCACTCTCTCTCTCTCCCCACACACTTTCCCTGGAGTTCTACACAGGGGTGAACCCTAAACCTGCCCTTCCCCAGATAATCTCTCCAACATTGCCCTGCACAGGGTAAAGGTGGAACCTGTCAAAAAGTAGTAGTAAAACATTGTGTGTGTGCATGTGTGTGTGTGTGCATGTGTGTGTGTGCGTGTGTGTGTATGTGCATGCGTGTGTGTGTGTGTGCATACATGTGTGTGTGCGCACGTGCATGCACTGTTTGGAGACTCACTCACCCCCCAAAAGGTAGCAGCAGCAGCAGTCTTGTTGCTGACGCCTAGTCCAGCTGCCCCAGAGAGGGGGGGTGGGGGTGGATGGGGGTTGAGAGCACAGGGGGTGAGTTTTGGACGGGAGCGGGGTGCGGGTGGGGGACAGTGTTGGACAGGTTTGGAGGAGGGAGGGTGAGGGCTCGCACATTGTGTGCTGCTGCCTTGAGTCCTGAATGGGGAGCAGACTTCGAAAACCCTGGGCCGCAGAGGAAAAGCATTGAATCGATTAACCGATTAATTGATTACCCGAACGGAATAGTGCCCGCCCATCTCATTTGGATAATCGAGGTTCCTCTGTATTTACAGCTGAGACAGATAGATTATTGATCAGTCAAGGAATTAAAGATTAGGGGGAAAGGACAGCAAAGTGGACATGAGAAATGTTGGATCAGCCATAATTATATAGAATGACAGGGCAGCTTTAAGGGGCTGCCCGTTTCTGTTTCTATTTCTTATGATTTCATGGTCTTGCCGTCTTAAATGTCTCTGCCTCTCAACCTGACACTTCCATCCTTAAAACCTACTTCATTCCCAATGCTTTCAGATCCCTTTTATGCCTTAATGGGGTGTGGCAAAGTCAACATTTGTTGACCATCTCTCAGGTCCTTTGAACTGAGCAGTTTGATCAAGCATTTCAGAGGGCGGTTAAGAGTCAAGCACACTGCCGCAAAATGCTGCAGGTGCTGGAAATCTGAAATAAAAATGAATAGTGCTGGAGAAACTCAGCAGATCTAGCAGCATCTGTAGAGAGAGAAACAGAGTGATCAAATGGAGTCTAGATGAGCTGTCTTCAGACACTGCTGCGGGTTTGATATCATAATCGCAACAGAAAAGGTAAGGATATCAGGCTTTCTTCTCAGAAGGATGTTGGTGAACCTCTTTCCAAAAAAAAAAGAAATGATAATTTTATTACTTGGATTAGCTTTTACTTCCAGGTACAGTAATTGCGTAACATTTCACCAGCCACTATGGCAGCATTTGAACCTCCCTCGCCATATTTTTTTTGCCACAGCCTCCAATCTATTAATCCAGCTAGTTCACAGGCCCACTCTTTCATGAGAGAGGCAAGGGAAGAGTTTGAGAAGGACAATCCTTCAAGGTAGCCTCAGCAGATGTGGAAATTGAACCTATGCTGCTGATATCACTCTGAATTGCAAGCCAATTGAGTAGTCAGCTCACCCCCTATCAGTCCAGCAATAATACCATGATACCGCTTCATATCACTCTGAATTGCAAGCCAATTGAGTAGTCAGCTCACCCCCTATCAGTCCAGCAATAATACCATGATACCGCTTCATATCACTCTGAATTGCAAGCCAATTGAGTAGTCAGCTCACCCCCTATCAGTCCAGCAATAATACCATGATACCGCTTCATATCACTCTGAATTGCAAGCCAATTGAGTAGTCAGCTCACCCCCTATCAGTCCAGCAATAATACCATGATACCGCTTCATAGAGACATGGAGTCACACAGCACAGAAACTCTTTGACCCAACTCGTCCATGCCAACTAGGATTCCTAAACCAAACCAGTCCCATTTCCTAGCATTTGGTCCATGTACCTCTAAATCTTTCCTATTCACATACCTGGCCAAATGTCTTTTCAATGTTGTAATTGGACTCGCCTCTACCACATCCTTTGGCAGTTTGTTCCATATGCATACTACCCATCTGTTTACAAAGTCAGAAGTCACATGACACCAGGTTACAGTCCAACGGGTTTATTTGAAATCACAAGCTTTCAGAGCATTATTCTTCGTCAGGTGATGAAGGAGCAATGCTCCGAAAGCTTGTGATTTCAAATAAACCATTTGGGCTGTACCCTGGTGTCATGTGACTTCTGACTTTGTCTACCCCAGTCCAACACTGGCATTGAAATGTCATGGCACCCACCTTTGCAACCAAGTATCACGTATGTGGTCGCTTGCAATATTTTGTACCACTGTGCACCTTTGGCTATTTTATAGTGTTCATGGTGCTTTATCAATGCAAACTGTTGTACAGATTTCATGGAAGTACCCAATGCTAAAGGCCCCACTGTCGATAAACATGCAATTGACTGTAAAACTACATTGGACAAACAGGCAAAAAACTAGCCATCAGAATACAGGAACATCAACTAGCCACAAAAAGACATGACCCACTCTCACTAGTATCTTTACATACAGGTGAGGAAGGACACCACTTTGACTGAAACAACGAATCAATCCTTGGACAAGCCAAACAGAGACATGCACAAGAATTCCTAGAAGAGTGGCATTCCAACCGGAACTGAATCAACTAACACATTGACTTGGATCCAATTTACCAACACCTAAGAAAAAGAACAGGAATGACATCACCACAGGAAATGATGTCACAAAACCAAGGAAACATAAACACATAAATAAAAAGCAGGCCATACCACCAGTGCTTCACTAGAGGCTCACTGATGATGTTACCTAGTATGGTGACAAAATGTCTGAAGGCAAACCTTCCAGCTCAGCGAGTAAACTTACATCCATGCAATTGACTTCTGAGTGTCCCATACTCACTGTAAGAGCAGCCATAAACTTCAACCCTCATTCCGATTCTTCCATTAGGATTCCAATCAAGAGGAACAAACCGCAAGAACCTGGCTTTGATTGAGTTTTGCAACTTGTGGTGCACAACAGTGTCTGCGTTGGAGTTTCCTACGAACGCCTGTACAAAGAAATAAATAACAGTTTGAGATGGACCAAACTAACAGTGTCAATGATCGCCTATCTGTAAGTAACAGCTGGAGTTGGTCTGAAAATTGCACCAGTAACAATTAATCTTTTTTTTAGACAACAATGAACAAACAGGGGAAAAAAAATCAGTCTTTATTCCTTGGAAGCTAATGGTGATTTCCCATGTCAGAGTTCAGTCATCAATCTGAAACTATTTAGAATTTAGATTGAAATTGTTGCACTTTCAAATTACAATTTCTTTCATATTCAAAATGGATTGGATTTATGGGGCACTTCCATACCACTGGACATTCAAAACATTCCCGCTAATAAAGGATTCTTTTTAAAGTCGTCATTGCTGTGTGGTAGGGAATGGAAGTGAACGTACACACAGCAAGCTTCCACAAACAGCTAGGAGATAATACCCAGCTAACAGCTGTTATTATTATGTTAATAATAGATTTAAAATGATCAGGACAGCAGGTATAACAGTCCCTCCCTTCTTCCAAACATAGGAAAGTCATTATTAAAGCCATCCTATTAGTCAGATGGTTTGACTGTCAGATTAGCAGCCCGCAAACAGTGCATTATTCCATACACACCACACTCGATTGTCAGAGAAATACAAAACTGCCATAGTGTAGAAGGAGAAAGTGAGGACTGCAGATGCTGGAGATCAGAGTCCAAAAGTGTGGCGCTGGAAAAGCACAGCAGATCAGGCAGCATCCGAGGAGCAGGAGAGGTGACATTTTGGGCCTAAGCCCTTCATCAGGAATTCCTGCTCGACACTCCTGCTCCTCAGCTGCTGCCTGACCTGCTGTGATTTTCTGGTGCCACACTTTTCAATTGTGTAGATGGAAGCCATTGTGTCTGCACTGGTTCTTCAAGTGAGAATTCACCGAAAGGCTTCCACCTGCCTTCTCCCTGTAATCCTGCACAATCTTCCTTTTCAGAAACCAATCAAACTTTCTTTCCAATGTATTGATTGAAACTGTGCACTCCAAACAGTGCATCCCATGAGCTGTATTATCTAGAAGAACAAGGGCAACGGCTACATGGGAACACCACCAACTGCAAGTTCCTCTTCAAGTCACTCACCATCCTGACTTGGAAGTATATCACCGTTCCTTGAGTTAAAAATCCCTGAATGATCTGTCAACAGTTTTGTGGAGGGACTTACACAGAATGGACTGCTGCGGTTCAAGATGTCACTTTTGCAAGGGCATTGAGGGACGGGCAATAAATAATGGTTCAGCCGATGACATCCACTTGCCAGTGAATGGATTACAAAGAAGAAACGGAACAGAACAGATTGGGCTCCTGAGGATTTCACAAATGGGAAGCTGTTGAGGTGTGCTGTGCTGATGATAATTGGATTAGGAAAATGTATGCAGGAAGCAGAATGATTATTGAAGGAGATTATAAATTTAGACCTTGAGTATTTGAACTTCCACTGGAGAGCTTGAATTGTCTGTGGGACTACACCTGGAATGTTATATCGGTGACAGTGGAGATGATGCAAAAAAGCATTTTTAAGGGAATATTTTGTCTTTATTTGTGAATGTGAAAGCTACATTTTTTTCTGTAGCTTGATGCATTTGTTACCTATTAATTACTGTTTGATCAAGATTGAGTTTGGTTTGTTTGCCAAAGAAGCCTTGAAAAGTAAAATCTTGTCCAATATTAGTTGCACAGTGATATAGCAGTAATATCACTGCCTCCATAAGTCACTTCAACTAACGAAGGAGCAGCGTTCTGAAAGCTTGTGATTTCAAATAAACCTGTTGGACTATATTCTGGTGTCGTGTCACTTCTGACTTTGTCCACTCCAGCCCAATCAAGAAGCAGAAGAATTGACGTTTCGGGCATAAGCCCTTCTGCAGGAATGAGACTGGTGTGCAAAGGTTGGGGGGGGGGAGAATTTGGGGGAGGGGCAATGCGAATACGATAGGTGGAAGGAGGTGAGGGTGATAGGCTGGAGAGGGGGTGGGGGCGGAGAGGTCAGGAAGCAGATTGCAGGTCAAGAGGGCGGTGCTGAATCTGGGGGTTGGGACTGAGATAAGGTGGGAGGAGGGGTCCTGACCTGACTGACCTGCTGCGCTTTTCCAGCACCACACTTTTCAACTCTGGTCTCCAGCATCTGCAGTCCTCACTTTCTCCCACTCCAGTCCAATACTGACACCTCTACATCATGACTAATGCTCTAGGGGAAGGAAACCTCCATCCTTACCTGATCTGGCCTCTATGTGACTCCAGACCTACAACAATATGTTTGACTCTTAACTGCCCTTTGAAAAGGCTGTAGCAAGCCACTCAGTTCAATGGACAATTAGGGATACAGAATAAATGCTGGTCATCCAGCAACATCTGCATCTCAGGGACAAATAACAAAGAAGTTAGACAAGTGGCTAACAGTTGCAGCTGTATAAGACTTCAGTTTGGCCACATTGGGAGTGTTGTGTGCAGTTCTGGTCACCACACTATCGGAAGGATGTGAAGGCTTTAGAGAAAGTGCAAAAGAGGTTTACCAGGATGATGCATGGGCTGGAGAGGATTAGCTATAAGCAGAGGTTAGCCAAGCACTAATTGTTTTCATTAATCTCAGAGGCTGATGGGCGACCTGATAGAAGCATATAAAATGATATTTAGTGGATAGTTGGGGGTCTTCTTTCCAGAGTGGAAATATCAAATACTCATGGCAATAGGTTTAATGCGAGAGGGGAAAAATTTAAGGGAGATTGCAAGGAAAGTTTTTTTTACACAGTTTCAACAGTGTTTTATTTACACACAGAGTTAACGAGGCACTTGGACAGATACATGAAAAGCAAGGAATAGAGGGATGTGGACTATGTGCAGGCAGATGGGAGTGGTTTAGAATGGTCTTGTGGTCAGCACAGATATAGTGGGCCGAAGGGCCTGTTCCTGTGTTGTACTGTTCTCTGTTCTGTGAATAAGGATTTTGGTATGGACCAACCAGACTCCTTCAAAATATTTTAAGGAGGTAGCCGAGACCATAACATTTTTCTTATTTTAAAGGTAGATGTGAAGTGTTGTGTTTCAGATGTAAACTACTCAATGTTAAGCAAAACACAATTTATTGTTGTTAAAATGCAAAACAAAGAGGAATTTAGAATAACTCAGCTATTGGAAAACACAACCGAAAAATAGATACGGTACCCATTACTATTTAACATCCCATAAAAAGGCAAACTCAGACACAAATTCTCACATACAATTCTCCAATCCAAGGGGAAAAAGCACCAAGGGTAACTTCAGAGAAAATAGCAACCAGGAGATATTCATTGAAGCTTCCAACTCTTTCAAGACCCCAATGTCTTGTGCTTAAAACTAATCATAAATAAAAAGACTAGAAAGTCTGGTCTGAGAGAGCTGGACACACTCAGGCTGCTTCCATTGTTCCAACTTCCAAGGCCTCACAAATTGTTTCTTTTCTCAGAGACAGCTTACCTCTGCCTTGTAACTTCTCTTCAAAAACAAACCTAAGACAAAAATAACCTCTGAAAGTGACAACATCACCACAGTTTTAAGGAAGGTTTTAACTGAGGAGCAGGAGACATAGATGGAATGATATTGTTAGGGGCACTGTAGAGTAATAGACCTAGATAATAGAAGACATCTCAAATTATCTATCAGTCCCAAATGAGTGACATTTTTTTCCCACACTTGCTAATCACACTGAATATTTAGTCCAAACGCAGATGTTTCTTCAGTTTTGCTGATCTGTAACTCTCAAAATAGGAATCTAAAAAAAAACTCAAAAAAAAGGAGCAGCTGTTGCAGCCAGAAATGTTTCCCATCCACCATCTTGAATTACCCAGGGAAAGATATAAAAGAGACCTAAGGGGAAACTTTTTCACACAGAGGGTGGTGGGTGTGTGGAATGAGCTGCCAGACGAAGTGATGGAGGCTGGTACAATTGTAACATTTAAGAGTCATTTGGACGGGTATATGAATAGGAAGGGTTTGTAGGGATACGGGCCAGGTGCTGTCAGGTGGGACTAGATTGGATTAGATTAGATTACTTACAGTGTGGAAACAGGCCCTTCGACCCAACAAGTCCACACTGACCTTCCAAAGAGCAACCCACCCAGACCCATTCCCCCACATTTACTCCTTCACCTCACACTACGGGCAATTTAGCATGGCCAATTCACCTAACCTGCACATTTTTGGTCTGTGGGAGGAAACCGGAGCACCTGGAGGAAACCCACGCAGACACGGGGAGAATCTGCAAACTCCACACAGACTGTTGCCTGAGGCGGGAATTAAACCCGGGTGTCTGACGCTGTGAGGCAGCAGTGCTAACCACTGTGCCACCAGGCCGCCCTCAATATATAGTCAGGATATCTGGTCACATGGACAGGTTGGACCAAAGGGTCTGTTTCCATGCTGTACATCTCTATGACTCTATGAATCACTTCATTCAGCTCTGGAAGCATTGAAAGAATTCTGCTCCAATAAGACACTGTATGCATGGAGTGCAAAATATTTTTTATTCAAATTCTGGGGCTGAATTTTCCTTCAGGATCCGGAAAACCTACCTGTGCACACTTGTAGCTCATAACCTACAAAAAAAAGTCACATGTCTTTTCTTTGTCTTTTCACACTGTCGTCAGGTTTGCAGTGCAGTTTTGGAGGCGGTTGGGGTGCAGGAGGAACGTTGTGAAAACATGAGCTAACTAGAAGGCTTGGCTCACTTCTCTAACACAGTATCCCAAATTCCTTCCATATTTAAGGGCATACCCTCCAAACTCCACCCACCCACGTCAGCCCATGTCATCTCTCACCCCTCATTTAGTTCCACAGTCCCTCAGCCAGTTGTAAAGAGACTGAGGCTGTTTTCTTTGAGTGACGGAGATTGAGGGGGAACTTACCGAGTATAAACTTATAAGGGGCATAGATAGAGTAGACAGAAATAAACTTTCTCCTTGATAGAGGAATCAATAATCAGAGAGGCATGGATTTAAAGTAAGGGGCAGAAGGTTTAGAGGAGATTTGAGGAAAAACATTTTCACTCAGAGGATGGTGCAATCTGGAATACACTGCCAATAATGGTGTTGTAGGAATAAAGCTTCATAACATTTAAGAAATATTTAAATGTGCTATTGTGGTGCGTAAGGCATACATGGCTATGGGTAGGGAAATAGGATTAGAATAGTTAGGTGGCCGTTATTCACTGGCTGGGATGTGGTGCACTGAAAGGTCTTTTTATGTGCTATAAATCTTTGACTCTATTGAGTTTGCACTACATACAGCCCTCAATAATAGCCTTATAAGATTGTGTGAACAATCCAGAAACAAAGCAGCAGTCTTTGTTATTATGACTTCCTGAGACTATCATTCATTCTCAGTTAAGTAGAACACCCAGTTCTACTGAAACCCACTAACATTTGAAACTCAGCCAGGCACCCAGAATGACCGTAGCTGTCCACACAATAGTGTGCTCTCTGGGAGGGAACGAACAGAAAGTGTTCAACTTCAAAACATTGTGCCTGTCAATCAATCCAAGGTTAGATTTTCTTTTTTTCAAAAATTGTTTCAACTGTGAAAAACAAATTTTTATATAGCCATTTAAATTCCAGTAGAAAGCATAACAGCACATGCCAACATTTATGTAATATTTCTCAGTGTATTAAACTGTTTTATTGGCGCAAATACACAAGTATGATCAATGGATTACAGAACAAATCCCTATTGTAAATCACTGCATTAAAACTGGTGAAAATGCTCTACAATTACACTTCAGAATCTATCAACCTACTTAGCGGATTTTCCACTTCTTTCACAAACGTGTAAAACTTGTGTATTTTTAATGGGTGTTTAATCTAGGAATGATACAGGGGAGGAAATACAAGAGTCATTCCCTATTCAAGATGGGGAAATCTGACCTCAGCAGGAGGTAAGTGTCACTGCGGAAAGGCCAGAGGGAAATGGAATGAGGCTGGGAATGTAAAGGAAAATCAAAATTACTCCAAAACGTATCCATAGTGTAGCCATCACATACTAAATAGCATACTAAATAGCATGGTGGCTCAATGGTTAGCACTGCTGTCTCACAGTGCTAGGGACCTGGGTTCGACTCCAACCTCAGATGACGGTCTGTGTTGAGTTTGCACATTCTCCCCGTGTCTGCATGGGTTTCACCGGGTGCTCTGGTTTCCCCCCACAATCCAAAGATGCACAGGTTAGGTGCATTGACCATGCTAAATTTCCCATAGCTTTAGGTGCGTTAGTCAGGAATAAACGTGGAAGAATGGATCTGGTTGGGTTACTCTTTGAAGGGTTGGTATGGACTGAAGGGCCTGTTTCCATACTGTAGGGAATCTAAGTTAAACTTGGCCCTCACCCCAGATAATGGCACAGTGGCCAGCACTGCTGTCACACAGTGCGAGGGACCCAGGTTTGATTCACTGTGTGGAGTTTGCACATTTTCCCTGTGTCTGCATGGATTTCCTCCAGGTGCTCTGATTTCCTCCCACAATCCATTGACATGAAGGTAAGGTGGATTGGCCATGTTAAATTGCCCACATTGTATAGGGATATGAAGGCTAGGTAGATTAGCCATGGGAAATCAGGGTTATAGGGATAGGGAAGGGGGCAGGTCTGGGTGGAATGCTTTTGGAGATTTGTTGTGGACTCCAATGGGACAAATGGCTGGCTTACACACTGTAGGGACTCTATGGCAACACATTGCCTCATTATAAAAGATACTCTTCCCTTGGAATGAGTTGGATGACCATACTTTAGATGTTGCACAAGTACAATCCAGCTTTTGTTGCAACATCTTAAACCCAATATTTGGTACTTAAAGAGCAATGAAATTGTGTCTTAGAGTTGCTAACTGGAATTTTCAGGTAGGAATTTGGATATTCATTGCTTGTATCCAGGATCAATGCAGACAATATTTAACCATCCTTACCCTTATTTAGCATTTTGAGGTTTATGGGTTCACTCCAGGATGTAGGCATACATATCAGGAAAATCACATTGGAATAGATGGTCAATATCTGAGCTTTCAGGTGGAACGCAGAGGATGCAGCAACAGATCACAAGGTGATCCCAGGTATGGAGCGAATTTCTTTCAGTGAGAGGTTGGAGGAGGTTGGCTTGTATTCTTTGGAGATTAAAAGAATGAGAGGAGGCCATATTGAAAGATATAAAATTGCAGAATTGTTACAGCACAGAAAGAGGCCATTCAACCCATTATGCCTGTACTAGTTCTATTACCCAGTGCCCTTTGCCCATGTTCCTGCACATCATTTATATCTAAATATTAATTCTATGCCTTCTTGAATATTACAATTAAACTTGCATCCACCACATTTCCAGGCAGTGCATTCCATACTCTACTACTCACTGGGTGAAAATGTTTTTCTTCTCTCCTACCACCCTGAATATGCCACTGAAAACAACCTTGGAACATTATACTATATTGAAGCTATTGTGCAAAATGCAAGCTGTCATGGCTACTTGCTGTAGAAAGACAGCTCCAATTCAAATCCAGCAACTATCTCCTATATGAAGAAATGTGTTTTTTTTTCTATTGATTGTAATTGAACAACGAATGTGAAGGTAAGGTAACAAAAATCAGCAATTTCCCTTACTTTCCATTGTGTAGTCAAGATAAGTAACACTGTCAACTTAAAAGGTGAGGCAAAAATGCATCCCAGTGAGGAGGAAAGATTCCATGACGAGCCAACAACATTAAGGAGACTATTAAAATTGAAAGTAAAAGCATTTAAGGAGGCCAAAGTCAGTGAAAGTAAAATACAATGGGGAAACTAGCAAGGAATATAAAACTGACAATAAGAGCTTCTTTAAATATATAAAAAACAAAGAGAGGGGTCAAAGTGAACATTGGCCCATTAGAAGATTAATCTGGAGAGACCCTTTTGGGGGTCAAGGAAATGGCAGAGGAGTTAAAAGACATTTTGCAGCACTGAAAGATACTTCAAACATCCCATTTATATGAAAGAATACTGGGAAGTAATAAAGTATCATCACCATTACCAAAGAAGCAGTATTAGACAAGCTAACGGGACCAAAGGCAGGTAAGTCCCCTGGTTCTGATGTCTTGGACTCTAGAATCTTAAAAGATGCAACTATGGAGATAATGGATGCAATGTTTATAATTTTCCAAAATTCATTGGTATTGGGAGAAGTGACAGAGGTATGGAAAACTGCTAATAAAACACTCTTATTCAGAAGGGAGGGGGGCAAAAAGTGAGGAATTATTGGCTGATTAGTCTAATGCCTATTGTTGGAAAATATTGGAATCAATTATTAGTGAAGTAATAGCAGGACATCTGGAAAATCATAATCTAATCTAGCAGAGTCAGCTCGGCTTCACAAAATGGATATTGTCCCTGACTCTTCGACTAGAGGTTTTTGAGGAGTAGATAAAGGGGAACCAGTAGCAATTGGACTTCCAGATGGCTTTTGCCAAGAAATCTCAGAAAAGGTTAAGTCCTAATGTACAGTATTGGGAATTGTATATTGGCATATTATTGGTCACAGAATTGGCTCATGGACAGGAACCAATGAGTGAGGATGAGAGTTTCTTTTCCAGGTTGACAATCTGTGACCAATGGATTCCACTGGAATCTGGGCTGTGACTGCATCTGTTTACTATATATATATTAATCACTCAGAGGAAGGAAGTGAATGTACTGTGACCAAATCAGCAGATGACACAAAAATAGGTGGAAAGGCAGGTTGTGAGAGGGATACAAACACTTTACACAAAGAGATATTGAAGGATTCAGTAAGTGGGCAAAATGTTGGCAAATATAATATAGTATAGTGTTCAGGGATATGCAAGTTAGGTGTGTTCGAAATGGGAAATGCAAGGTGATAGGTTGGAGGGTCTGGGTGGGATGATCTTCAGAGGGTCTGAGTGGACTCAATGGACTGAATGGCCTGCTTCCACTCTGTATGGATTCTCTATGATAATAGGTTGATTGGAAAATATATGAGAGAAGGTAGTCACTCATCTCGTTGTGCTTGTGAGCAGCTACAGCGCACCAGTTTGCACTCAGTGCTGCACCATACAGACTTGCTCACACTGCCTCTACATTGAGTCTGTTACACATTTGTCTTATTTTGGAACCACGTTAGTCCCAGAGGTCTATAGTGCTGCCACCTCATTAAACAGAGACAGATGGTTTAACCTGTAGGTTGCTGCGGCTCAGGCAAGAATCAATGTTGAGAAAGGCCACAGGTTTCATACTACAGGATGGATATGACTAGACCTGAGAGGGTACAGAGCTGATTCACAAGGATGTCGTTTGGGTGGAAATGATTCAGTTATGAAGACAAACGAGATAGGCTGGAGTTGTTTTCTTGATGACTCAGAGTGTTCCTGACTGAGGTCTACAACATTACGTAGAGTTTGGATAGAGTAGGTTGGGAAAACCTTTTCCACTTTGCCAAGAGGCCAATAAGCAGAAGGCACACATTAATGCTAAGGACCAGGAGGTTTGGAGGAGAGTTGAAGAAAGTGGTTACCTGGAACTCACTGCCAAAATGGCTGATGGAGGCAGGAACCCAAGACACATTTTAACAATGTTTAGATGAGCACTTGAAACACCATAGGATACAAGTTGAGAGTGTAGTGCTGGAAAAGTACAGCAGGTCAGGCAGCATCCAAGGAGCAGGAGAATCGATGTTTTGGGCATCAGCCCTTCATGAGCTATGAACAATACAGTCCTCACTTTCTCCACCAAAGCATACAAGACCAAGTGCTTGAAAATGGGATTCGAATAGATAGATGCTTAATAACTAGCATTAACATGATGGGTTGAATGGTCTGTTTCAAAGCTCAATGATCCTATAACTCTACTAGAGAATGACCATTCCCTGATTACCAGAGCTCCAAAAACTACTTTGTATATATTATTGCAGAGAATAATCATGTTACTGCTCTCAGTACAGTCATTCAGCTCTCTCTTCGCAGAATCATGCTGGCATTGACTGCCAATATCATAGAATCCCTCCAACATGGAAGTAGGCTATTCGTCCCATCAAGTCCACACAGACCCATCAAACAGCATCCCATCAGACCCAGCCCCCTAACCCATCCCTGTAACCCTGCATTTCCCATGGCTAATCTGCCTACCCAGTACCTCCCTGGACACTTTGAGCAATTCAGTACAGCCAATCTATCAAACCTGCACATCTTCGTACTGTAGGAGAAACTGGAGCACCCAGCAAAAACCCACGTAGACGCATGGAGAACATGCAAAGTCCACACAGTCATCCGCGGATGAAATGGAATCCAGGTCCCTGGTGCTGTGAGGCAGCAGTGCTAACCATTGAGTCACCATGTTGCCCTATCAATGTTATGTGATCGTGTCATAAACATACGTTCATGATACAACAGACTGTTTATACTTAATGTCAAACTACACTACCTCTGGGTCACTACAAAAGGTAACAACTTAATAATACCTAGTGTTTCCAATTTAACAGTTCATTACACTTAAGTTAACAAAAAAAACACTGACTGCATTTCTGAACATAACAAGGACCACTATTTATTACAAATAAATAAAAATTTAACCACAGAAAAACAGGAATGAACCATCAATATAAAACGCTACTAGTTGAAACACTAACCTCCTTCAACACCTACATGTGCATACAGACAATCACAAACAAAACAAAAACTCCACATGTGGTTTCAGGTTCCTAATGCTCATATCCATCAAAATTACTTTGCTGATTCTTTGAAGTTCAAAGTACGTTTCCCCAGACTGTTTTCATATATTAGAAAATGTTTTTCAACATGCTTCAGGCGCTAACTCAAATTCAGCCAATATAGTTCTTTTCAGAGCATCATAAAACTTAGAAGTCATCTCAGACTGCATAAATATCTTGTCGTAGAGTCACAGAGGCAGAGAAATGTACTACTAAGAAACAGACTCTTTGGTCCAACTCATCGCTGTTGACCAGATATTCTAAAAGAATGTAGTCCTATTTGCCAGCATTTGGCTCATATCCCTTTAAACCCTTCCTATTCATATACCCATGCAGATGCTTTTTAAATGTTGCAATTGTACCTGCCTCTACCATTTCCTCTGGCAGCTCATTCCATACACGCACTACCTTCTGCGTGAAAACATTGCCCCTTTAATCTTTCTACTCTCACCTTACGCCTGTGCCCTCTGGTTTTGACTATCTACCCTATCTATGCCTCTCATGATTTCATAAACCCCTATAAAGTCACCCCTCAGCCTCCGACGTGCCCCAGCCTATTCAGCCTCTCCCCATAGCTCAACCCACCAATCCTGGCAACATATTTGTAGATCTTTTCTGAATCCTTTCAAGTTTCACAAAATCCTTCCTCTAACAGGGAGACCAGAATTGAATGCAGTATTCTAAAGTGACCTATGTAACGTCCTGTACAGCCACAACTCCTATACTCAATGCACTGACCAATAAAGACAAGCATACCAAATGCCGCCTTCGCTATCCTATCCACCTGGGAATCCATTTTCAAGAAACTATGAATCTGCACTCCAAGTTCCCTTTGTTCGGCAACACTCCTGATGACCTTACCATTAAGTGTATAAGTACTGCCCTGATTTGCTTTTCCAAAATGTAGCACCTCACATTTATCTAAATTAAATTCCATCTGCCAATCTTCAGCCCATTGGCCACCAGTTCATGGTCCCATTGGACTCTGAGGTAACTTTCTTTGCTGTCCACTCCATCACCAATTTTGGTGTCATCTGCAAATCTACTAACAATAACTCTTAAGTTCATATTCAAATCATTTATATACATAACAAAAAGCAACGGACCTAGCTCTGATCCTTGAGGCACACCCTTGGTTGCAGGCCTGCAGTCTGAAAAGCAACCCTTCACCATCACCCTCTGTCTCCTACCTTCTAGCCAATTTTGTATACAAATGGTTAGTTCTCCCTGTATTCCGTGGGATCTAATCTTGTTAACCAATCTATAAAGCCATATGACTACAAGACATAGGAATCGAAATTAGGTCATTCAGCCCACAAAGTCTGCTCCATTCAATCATAGCTGATAAGTTTCTCAGGAGAAAGTGAGGACTGCAGATGCTGGAGATCAGTGTTGAGAGTGTGGTGCTGGAAGAGCAGAGGCAGTCAGGCAGCATCTGAAGAGCAGGAGAATCGACGCTTTGGGCATAAGCCCTTCATCATTCCTGGCTGAGGCACTTGGGGCTGTTTTCATTGGAGAAAAGAAGGTTTAGGGATGACTTGATAGAGGTGTACAAGATGATTAGGGGTTTAGATAGGGTTGACCATGAGAACCTTTTCCCACGTACAGAGTCAGCTATTACGAGAGGGCATAGCTTTAAATTAAGGGGTGGTAGGTATAGGACAGATGTTAGGGGTAGATTCTTTACTCAGCGAGTCGTGAGTTCATGGAATGCCCTGCCAGCAGCAGTGGTGGACTCTCCCTCTTTTTGGGCATTTAAACGGTCATTGGATAGGCATATGGAGGATAGTGGGCTAGTGTAGATTAGGTGGGCTTGGATCGGCACAACATCGAGGGCCAAAGGGCCTGTACTGCGCTGTACTTTTCTATGTTCTATGATTAAGGGGCTTATGTGCACTTATGTGCAAAATGTTGATTCTCCTGTTCCTCAGATGCTGCCTGACCAGCTGTGATAAGTTTCTCAACCCCATTCTCCCACATTCTCCTGATAATCTTTGATCCCCTTGACAATCAAGAACCTATCTATCTCAGTTTTAAATACACCCAATGACCTGGCCTCCACATCTTTCTGTTGCAGTGAATTCCATAGATTCACCACTCTCTGGCTGAAGTAGTTTCTCCTTATCTCCATGCTAAAAGGTCTTCCCTTTACTCTAAGGCTATTTGGTCCGAGTCTCTCCTACCAATGAAAACATCATCCCAACATCTACTCTGTCCATGCTGTTCGGTATTCTGTCAGTTTCAATTAGATGCACCCACATCCTTCTAATCTCCATCGAGTATAGACCCAGAGTCCTCAAATGTTCCTCATAAGTTAAGCTTTTCATTCCCGAAACCATTCTTGTGAGCCTCCTCTGAACACTCTCCAGGGCCAGTACATCCTTCCTCAGATATGGGGAGCAAAACTGCCCACAACACTCCAAATGTGGTCTGACCAGAACCTTATAGGGTCCCAGAAGAAGATCCTTGCTTTTATTTTCAAATCCCCTCAAAATAATTGCGATCATTGCACTTGCCTTTCTAACTACTGACTCAACCTGCAAGTTTACCTTGAGAGAATCCTGGAACAGAGCTGTCAAGTTTCTTATCATTTCAGACTTGTGAATCTTCTCCCTGTTTAGAAAATAGTCCATGCCTCTATACTTCCTACCAAAGTGCATGACCTCACACTTTACCACATCGTACTCCATCTGCCACGTCTTTTCCCACTTTCCTAACCTGTCCAAATCCTTCTGCAGCCTCTCTGCCTCCTCAATGCTCTCTGTCCCTCTACCTATCTTTGTATCAAATGCAAACCTAGCCAGAATGCCTTCAGTTCCTCCATCGTGATCGTTCATGTATAAAGTGAAAAGTTGTGGTCCCAACATTTAGCCTTGCGGAACACCACTTGTCACCAGCTGCCATTCTGAGGACCTTTTTATCCCCACTCTCTGCTTTCTGCCCGACAGCCAGGCCTCTATCCATGCTAGCAACTTGCCTCTAATATCATGGGCCCTTATCTTACTCGGTAGCCTCCTGTGTAGCAAAGCCCTTCTTGAAGTCCAGGTAGGTGACGTTCATTGGCTCTCCTTGGTCTCTTCTACTCATTACTTCCTCAAAGAATTCTTGCAAATTTGTCAGGTATGATCTCCCCTTGATGAAACTATGCTGACTTTGCCCCCATCATGGCCACTCCCACAACCACTTCCACCCCTCACAATTCCTCATGCATCACACCTGACATCACTTCTGCCCTTCACATCATCGCTGCTGCCACATGCTCAGTGACTTCCGTCACCCCTACTGCCATGGTCACCACCACTTCCGCCCCCACCAGCGCCACTCACCTGCATTCTGCTGACATGCCCCCCACAGACCCCACTGTCACTATCCTCACCCCCCAGAACCCCAAGGGGAACACTACCCCTGCTCATGACTCCACCCCCATTCCCCCCACCATCACACCCACTCTAGTTACAGGTTCCGGCCCACTCCCAGCTCTACACCCACACCAGATCCCAGCTCCCAGCCCTGCCGAGTTTTCACCATCCCCCCAGACCTCCCCTTCACTGAGGACAAATGATATGTCCTCAGCAAAGGACTCACTTTCATCCCCCTCCGTCCACGCATCAATGAATTTAATACACACCGTGATGTCGAACAATTCTTCCGTCGTCTCCGCCTCCGAGCTTTCACAATCAGGACTCCCGCCCACCTTCCGAGGACCCCTTCACCCACCTCCAACACACTGCATCCACCTGGACACCCCGCGCTGGCCTATTACCTGCCCTCGACCTCTTCATTTCCAACTGCCACCAGGACATTAACCGCCTCAACCTGTCTACCTCCCTCCCCCACTTCAACCTCTCACCCTCACAACGTGCCGCCCTCCAATCCCTCTGCTCCAATCCCAACCTCACCATCAAGCCAGCGGGTAAAAGGGGCGCAGTGGTAGTCTGGCGCACTGACCTCTACACCGCTGAAGCCAAACGTCAACTCGAGGACACCTCTTCCTACTGCCCCCTTGACCATGACCCCACCCCCTATCACCAAACCATCATCTCCCAGACCATACAGAACCTCATCACCTCAGGAGATCTCCCACCCACAGCTTCCAACCTCATAGTCCGGGAACCCCGCACTGCCCGGTTCTACCTCCTTCCCAAGATCCACAAGCCCGACTACCCTGGCCGACCCATTGTCTCAGCATGCTCCTGCCCCACTGAACTCATCTCTACCTACCTTGACACTGTCCTATCCCCCCAGTAGAGGAACTCCCCACATATGTTTGAGACACCACTCACGCCCTCCACCTCCTCCAAGACTTCCGTTTCCCTGGCCCCCAACGCCTCATCTTCACCATGGATATCCAATCCCTCTACACCTCCATCCGCCATGACCAGGGCCTCCAAGCCCTCCATTTTTTCCTCTCCAGACGTCCCCAACAGTACCCTTCCACCGACACTCTCATTCGTTTGGCCGAACTGGTCCTCACCCTTAATAATTTCTCCTTTGAATCCTCCTACTTCCTCCAGACCAAAGGGGTAGCCATGGGCACACATATGGGCCCCAGCTATGCCTGTCTCTTTGTTGGCTACGTAGAGCAGTTGATCTTCCGTAATTACACCGGCACCACTCCCCACCTCTTCCTCTGCTACATTGATGACTGCATTGGCGCCACCTCGTGCTCCCACGAGGAGGTTGAGCAATTCATCAACTTCACCAATACATTCTACCCTGACCTTAAATTTACCTGGACCATCTCTGACACCTCCCTCCCCTTCCTGGACCTCTCCATCTCCATTAATGACGACCGACTTGACACTGACATTTTTTACAAACCCACCGACTCCCACAGCTACCTGGATTACACCTCTTCCCACCCTACCTCTTGCAAAAATGCCATCCCATATTCCCAATTCCTCCGCCTCCACTGGATCTGCTCCCAGGAGGACCAGTTCTACCACAGAACACACCAGATGGCCTCCTTCTTTAGAGACCGCAATTTCCCTTCCCACGTGGTTAAAGATGCCCTCCAACGCATCTCTTCTACATCCCGCACCTCCGCCCTCAGACCCCACCCCTCCAACTGTAACAAGGACAGAACGCCCCTGGTGCCCACCTTCCATCCTACCAACCTTCGCATAAGCCAAATCATCCGCCGACATTTCTGCCACCTCCAAACAGACCCCACTACCAGGGATATATTTCCCTCCCCACCCCTTTCCGCCTTCCGCAAAGTCTGTTCCCTCCACGACTACCTGGTCAGGTCCATGCCCCCCTACAACCCAACCTCCCATCCTGGCACTTTCCCCTGCTACCGCAGGAACTGTAAAACCTGCGCCCACACCTCCTCCCTCACCTGTATCCAAGGCCCTAAAGAAGCCTTCCACATCCATCAAAGTTTTACTTGCACACCCACTAATATCATTTATTGTATCCGTTGCTCCCGATGTGGTCTCCTCTACATTGGGGAGACTGGGCGCCTCCTAGCAGAGCGCTTTAGGGAACATCTCCGAGACACCCGCACCAATCAACCACACTGCTCCGTGGCCCAACATTTCAACTCCCCCTCCCACTCTGCCGAGAACATGGAGGTCATAGGCCTCCTTCACCGCCGCTCCTTCACCACCAGACGCCTGGAGGAAGAACGCCTCATCTTCTGCCTTGGAAAACTTCAACCCCAGGGCATCAAGGTGGACATCAACAGTTTCCTCATTTCCCCTTCCCCCACCTCACCCTTGTTCTAAACTTCCAGCTCAGTAACTGTCCCCATGACTTGTCCGGACTTGTCCTACCTGCCTATCTCCTTTTCCACCTATCCACTCCACCCTCTCCTCCTTGACCTATCACCTTCATCCCCTCCCCCACTCACTCATTGTACTCTATGCTACTTTCTCCCCACCCCCACCCTCCTCTAGCTTATCTCTCCACGCTTCAGGCTCACTGCCTTTATTCCTGATGAAGGGCTTTTGACCGAAACGTCGATTTCGAAGTTACTTGGATGCTGCCTGAACTGCTGTGCTCTTCCAGCACCACTAATCCAGAATAATTATTTTAGTCGCCAAGGTGAACTCAATGAAGTGACTAAAACCAAAAGAATTTCCATCCTTTATTATTTTTAATGGAATATTTTCCACACAGGCATAGCCCATACAAAGAAGGCTCTTGTGGTGCTATGGTAGTATCCCTACCTTTAAGTCAGGGACCTGGGTTCAAATCTCACCTGCTCCAGAAGTGTGTAATAACGTCGCTGAGCAGTTTGACTACAAAAATATCCAGTCCATATAGGAGGAAAATGTCATTATTAATGATCAAAACAATCAAACCAGAGTTGAGAGAGATTGAGTCGACTGGGACTGTCCTCATTGGAATATAGAAGAATGAGGGGGAATCTTGTAGAAACACAGGAAATTATAAAGGAAATAGATGAGATAGAAGCAGGGAGCTTGTCTTCACTAGTGAATGAAACTAGAACTTAGGGGGCATAGTCTCAAGATAAGGGGGAGCAGGTTTAGGACTGAGTTGAGGAGGAACTTATTCACCCAAAGGGTTGTGAATTTGTGGAATTCCCTGTCCAGTGAAGCAGCTGAATCTACCTCTTTGAATGTCTTTAAGACAAAGATAGATAGATTTTTGAACAGTAAATAAAGGTGAGTGGGCAGGTAAGTGGAGTTGACTCCACAATAAGATCAGCCATGATCATATTGAATGACAGAGCAGGTCCAATAGTGAGAGAGCCTCCTCCTGCTCCTATTTCTCGTATTCTTCTTTTGCTATGTAAACATTCATGTAGGAAATATATGATATTTATTCATTCCAGAATTTCAAATCACTCTTGCTGCCAGATGCGGAAAATTGCATGTCTCCCTGAACCAGACATTTCCCAGTTCTTGCTCTGTGTTTAACAAAAAGTACTGGGGGTCCGTTAGCTCAGTTGGCTTGTATGGAGGCCTGCAATGCAGTGTGATGCCAACAGGATGCACTCAGTTTCTGTACTGACTGAGGTCACCATGAAGGTCCTGCCTTCTCAACGTTGCCCTTTGCCCCTCACCTGAGGTGTGGTGACATTCAGGTTAAACGGAACACCAGTTAGCTCTCTCTTTAAGGAGGGAACAGCCCTCTGCAATTGTGGTGACTTTAGTGAGGAAGCCATGAGTATCTCTGCTGCAGAATTATACTTGCATCACAAAGCCTAACCTACTTACGTGTTCTGCTAAGAATCCACCTTTAACAGAATTAATCAATGCATCAGTTTGGAGAAAATTATATTGCTCACAAGTTTAAGAAACAAGGGCACTTAGTTCAATAATCTTAATTATCTCCCATATTAATTATCATGTCATTAAAATTATGTGTTTTGCACTTTTTAAGTGACAGCTGATGAATTCATAAAGCCTTTGAATATGTTAATAGGAAGTCTGATAGCTATCAAAGGACTCCTTTTCAAATTACTTTGAGGTGACAAGAGCCAACAGCCAAGCTAGAAAAAGATTTAAGCAAAGTTTTATTTTTAAAAAGAAAACTTGCCCATGGAGCAAGATTTTAACATGTTCTTGAGAAAACAGCACCTCCAACCATGCAGCATTCCCACAGGACTGCACCATAGTATCAGTCTGGATCTTGTGCACAATTTTTCAGAGTTAAGTCTGAAACCCAGAGCTTTGCAACACAGGGATGGGAACTCAGCCACTGATGAGGTGACTGCATGTGTACTTTTCTCCTGCTAAACCGTAAGTCAATCACTCCACAGGCAGAGGTTTAATTAATGAAACTCACGTTGACTGAAGGAGCAACATGCGATGAAAAATTGGTAAAGCTGTTTGAAGAAAAATAACACAAAGGGAGGAGAGGGCAGCAGATGGAAAGCACTTGAGTTCAGAATTTATAGCCTAGCTGATGAATATCATGAAGTGCTTGTACAAAACACACAAACAACACTTTATGCCAAATCTTATGGCTTTTGAGCTGTTATAAACAAATATTTATAAGCGAGGCCACGGATCTGCACAAGTGCTTAACATTTTCTCATAAGTAAAACCTGTGCATGCACATCCTAAGTCAGAGAAAATGACAGAGGATTTTGCGGAGTCAGGTCCCACATCTACAAGTAATCAGTAAATTTGTATTCAAGGGCCAAAGCCCTGTTTTCACAGGAGTTGTGAATAAATTCAAACCGTGACCACGGGCAATGTTTCCTTTTGGGTCACTGCTGGTTTTTATATTCTATTAGGGATGTGACCTGTTTGCATTCCTGTGTGAACACAAAGCTAGCAACTGTGGCACAGTCAATGGCACTTCTGCCTCTTGAGTCAGAAGGGTGAAAGTTCAAATCCCACTCCAGATACTTGAGCACCAAGCCCAGGCGATTTCACCTTCTCCCCTCGAGTCTTGCTGCTCTCAGAAAAGCTGACCTACTTTATGCAAATAACATGGTGGCAGCACTTCTGTCTCACAGCGCCAGGGACCCAGGTTCGATCCCAGCGACTGTCTCTGTGGAGTTTGCATGTTCTCCCTGTTCCTGCGTGGGTTTCCCCTGGGTGTTTCAGGTGCCTCCCACAGTCCAAAGATGTGCAGGTTTGTAGATTCATATGCTGAGTCTGCACTAGAACTACCACTAAATCCTAATTTCCTGCACTTGTCCCATGGATTAGCCACAATGGATTGGCAGTGCTAAAGTGTTTTAGTGATTAGGGATGTGCAAACTAGATGGATTAGCCATAGGAAATGCAGGGTACAGGGATAGAGAAGGGTGCTGGCTCTGGGTGTGATACTCTTCAGAGGATCAGTGTGGACTTGATAGTCTCAATGCTGTGTTTCTGCATTGTAGGGAGTCTATGATTCCAGCAGCTCCTCTTTATCTATAGCGCTCTGCTGTTACCATTCGCACTGCATTTTTGGCTTGTTTGTAACACAAATCCCTCACTTTTCCAGCTCCCTAAAGACAAAGACAAAGACAAAGACAAAGTAATCCAGTTTTTTTCTCTCAACAGACCTTGCCAGATCTCCTCAATTTCTCCAGCACTTTTTTGTCAAGAGAATTGGGCTGTTATCTAACAATGTGACCTACAACACAGGGCGACAGAGACAGAAACAATGTACTTTAAAAAGTTGGAACCACCTAAAAGGACAAGAGAAAGAGAAGTGGGTCATTCAGAGAGAAAATGTCTATAACATTAGCAGTGCAGCTTAGCAATGACCTCAATACTCGGGGCAGAAAAGAAAAGTCCCATATTATGCAATGGCTTCAAGGCACTAGAATAATAGTAATGCCACAGAAGTGTGGAATATAGCATGCAATTCTGGTCTCCTTCCTATCGGAAAGATGTTGTGAAACTTGAAAGGGTTCAGAAAAGATTTACAAGGATGTTGCCAGGGTCGGAGGATTTCAGCTACAGGGAGAGGCTGAACAGGCTGGGGCTGCTTTCCCTGGAGCGTCGGAGGCTGAGGGGTGACCTTATAGAGGTTTACAAAATTATGAGGGGCGTGGATAGGGTAAATATGCAAAGTCTTTTCCCTGGAGTTGGGGAGTCTCAAACTAGAGGGCATAGGTTTAGGGTGAGAGGGGAAAGATATAAAAGAGACCTAAGGGGCAACGTTTTCACACAGAGGGTGGTACGTGTATGGAATGAGCTGCCAGAGGAAGTGGTGGAGGCTGGTACAATTGCGACATTTAAAAGGCATTTAGATAGGTATATGAATAGGAAGGGTTTGGAGGGATATGGGCGGGTGCTGGCAGGTGGGATTGGGTTGGGATATCTGGTCGGCATGGACAAGTTGGACCGAAGGGTCTGTTTCCACGCTGTACATCTCTATGCACTTTCCTGAGTATAAATAGCACTGTGTGGACTCAGTTAAACACTCTGGACTGAACGGCTGATGTGAGCACATGGAAAGGAATACACACAAACAAGATAGATTAGTCCTTACCTTATGCAATTCTAATTCACAGCCTGGTGTGTGTATATATGTATGTATTGCCCTTTAGAGGTGTACTCAGTACTAACTTATAGTTAAAAGTGCTACTTTGAAGACTAAACTTGGATACAGTTCTTTACTGTGTCCTTTTCTCAACCACATTGTATTAAACGTAAACTCATAGGGTGGTACAAAGCTACATGAGAATAGCTATGTGATTAATTGACCTGAAAATTGTGGTAGCTATGAAGATTAAGAGTCAGACCTGAGATCATCTGAGAAGAGAAGACCATTAAAGCCATAACACCAAAAGATAGACGAGCAGATTTTGGCTATTTGGTCCATCGAGTCCGCTCCACCATTGGATCGTGGCTGATCTGTCTCTTAATCCCATTCTCCTGCCTTCTCCCTGTAAGCTTTGATCCCCTCGTTAATCAAGAACCTATCTACCTCTGTCTTAAGTACACTTAATGACTTGCCCTACACAGTCTTCTGCGGCAATGAGTTCCACTTATTACCACCCTCTGGCTGAAGAAATTCCTCCTCATCTCAGTTCTAAAGGGCCATCCCTTCACTCGGAGGCTGTGCTCTTCGGTCCTAGTCTCTCCTACCAGTGTAAACATCTTCTCCACATTACACTAACCGGGGCTGTCTGTACTCTGCACATTTCAATCAGATTCCCCCTCATCCTCATAAACTCCATCAAGTACAGATCCAGAGTCATCAACAACTCCTCATATGACAAGAAGCAGTTAGATATAGCACTGGGGATGAATGGGAACAAAGGTTGTGGGAGAAAGCGGGCTTAGGCTATGGAGTTGGATGTCGGGCGGCACAGTGGCTCAGTGGTTAGCACTGCTGCCTCACAGCACCAGAGTCCTGGATTTGATTCCCGCCTGTCAGTATGGAGTTTGCACATTCTACCTGTGTCTGCGTGGGTTTCCTCCGGGTGCTCCGGTTTCCTCCCACAATCCAAAGATGTGCAGGTCAGGTGAATTGGCCGTGCTAAATTGCCTGTGGTGTTAGGTGTGATAGTCAGGGGTAAATATAGGGTAGGGGAATGGGTGCGGGTGGGTTTCTTTTCAGAGGGGCGGTGTGGACTTGAAGGGCCGAAAAGCCTGTTTCCACAATGTAGAGAATCTATTCTAATTAGCCATGATCAAGATAAATGGCAGAGCAGGCTTGAAGGGCCAAATGGCCTCCTCCTGCTACTTTCTTCCATGTTCCTATAACAGACCCTTCATCCCTGGGAACATGCTTGTAAAGCTTCCCTCAGCCTTCTCCAATACCGGTGCATCTTTACTTAGATATGGAGCCCAAAACTGCTCACAATATTCCAAATCCAGTCTGACCAGTGCCTTATACAGCCTCAACAGTACATCTCTGCTTTTTTATTCAAGCCCTCTCAAAATGAATGCCATCCTTGCATTTGCCTTCCTAACTGTCAACTGAACTCGCACGTTAGCCTTAGGGGAACCTTAAATGAGGTCTCCTAAGTTCTTTGTGCTTCAGATTTCTGAAGCCTTTCCCCAGTGAGAAAATAGGCTACACCTCTACTCAGAGAAAGTGAGGACTGTAGATGCTGGAGATCAGAGTCAAGAGTGAGGTGCTGGAAAAGCACAGCAGGTCAGGCAGCATCCGAGGAGCAGGATTCTCCTGCATATTGGATGCTGCCTGACCTACCGTGCTTTTCCAGCACTATACTCTTCCTACCACAGTGTATAACCTACACATGCTCACGTTGTATGCCATCTGCCACTTCTTGGCCTGCTTTCCTAGTCCCTCCATGTCTGTTTGCAGCCTCCCATTTCCTCAACACCACCTGTCCCTCCATCTACCTGTATGTCATCTGTTAACCTAGCAACAATGTCCTCAGTTCTTTCAACCAGATTGTTAATGTATAACATGAATAACTGATGCCCCAAAACTGACTCCTGTGGAACTCCTCTAGTCAATGGTTGCAATCCCAAAAAGGTCACCTTTAGTGACTGGAACCAGGTAGATCTCATTGACTATGAGATCTGTGATGGTGATTGAGAACCTGGACCAATCAGGGAGCCCTGGCAGACAGATATAAACAGAAGATCTCCTCAGTATAGCAATTGGCTTTGAGCTGACTGGTCACAGTCCATGTACAGTGCACATATAAATAAATGGTGACTTTGGTGACAGGATACCAGTCTCTGTGCAGTTTTTACAACAACTTTATCCCCACTCTCTGGCTTCTGCCAGTCAGCTAATCCACTATCCATGCCAGTACCTTGCCCCTAACACCAAGGACTCTTCCCTTATTTAGTAGCCTCCTGTGCAACATTTTATCAATGGCCTTCTGGAAAGAAGAATTTTTAAAAAATCATCTTGTCAAAAGATCATTGGTCAAGCTCCAGACAAGTGAGCAACCAGAAAAGTCATAGAACCAAATAACTTTTGTGCAGGAAAAGAATTAGTTCTCATCAGAGAACTCTTCCAGATATTTGCAATTAGCCAGATCTGATTTGAAGGCAAGGACAAAATGTTTCCTTTTTATCTGAACACAAGGTTGAAGAGCACATTTAAGTCTCCTAACAGTGAATTAATAAATATTGTGCCTATTTTCTCAATGCCAAAGTTAAGATCAGCAAGTTAAGATTGTTTTCAGATGCAAACGAAAAAGAAAATTGAATAAAAGTAGAGGAAAATAAAGCAGGAATAATCACTATTACAGCATTTTGAACTATCAAGGTGCTAACGGTAAGGTTTGTGCATTCCTTTGATAGTTTAAACAACAAGTTCAAAATTTATCCAGCAAATAAAAACATTTCATTGATTTTATTCATTAAAATGTGAGAAATTATGTGAAGAAAAAGAACACAAATCTGATCATATGGTGTTGAATTCGGCACAAATTACTTTGGACACATAAATGCAATAGCAAGAATAATATTGTGACCGCCATCTTTGATATAGTCACAAATCCTTGTTGAGTGAAGCCATTTTGAGAAAGTTTCTACCTACATGCCCTTTTGGAAGCCCTTCCATCACCTTGGAAGAGGAATATTTTAACTTATCTTGAAAGATGCCACATCTTCCAAAAACTGAAGTTCGCGTTGAAAACAGCATTTAAAACAGCTAAAAATTGAACTCTTTTCAGTTTCAGTATTACAACAATCTTTACACAAACAAAGACCGAGCAACAACCTTTATCAACTAAGTGTACCTCAAATTAACAAAATGAGCATCATAAAAGGAGAATAATCCTCACAAGTAGTCTTCCAAGTCAAGAAATTAATCACAAAATTCAACTGTCTATCAACAATAAAACAACACAACAAAACTCATCAGTACCAGTTTGTCTACCACAAGAATTTAAGCTATCAGACACATTTGTTAGAATGGGGAATAGCACAGCATGTCAAATATTGATTGGATTAGTTCACTCCTCTACTACGCAGGAACTAAACCAGAACTATAAGAAACAAATTAGCGTTGGCAACCCCAAAACTACCTTTTATCAATATTCCACATCAAGAACAAATAGGACACTGGTGGGATCATGCTTCAACTGCAAGCTTTAACTCCCAAGACAGTCTTTCAGTAGTTTCATTAGTTACCTGTGTGCACTATCAAAACCATGCAGTTACCAAAATAGAGTCAGAGAGTAATAGAGGTGTACAGCATGGAAACAGACCCTTTGGTCCAACCTGTCCATGCAGACCAGATATCCCAACCCAATCTAGTCCCACCTGCCAGCACACACCGCACATCCCTCCAAACCCTTCCTATTTATATATCCATCCAGAATGTTGCAAATGTACCAGCCTCCACCATTTCCTCTGATAGCTCATTCCATACTCACACCACCTTCTGCATGAAAAAGTTGCCCCTTAGGTCTCTTTTATATCTTTCCCCTCTCACCCTAAACCTATTCTCTCTAGTTCTGAACTCCCCGATCCCAGGGAAAAGACTTTGTCTATTTACCCTATCCATGCCCCTCATAATTTTGTAAACCTCGATAAGGTCACACCTCAGCCTCCAACACTCCAGTGAAAACAGCTCCAGCCTATTCAGCCTCTCTCTACAGCTCAAATCCTCCAACCCTGGCAACATCCTTGTAAGTCTTTTCTGAACCCTTTCAAGTTTTACAACATCTTTCCAATAGGAAGGAGACCAGAATTGCATGCAATATTCCAAAAGTGGCCTAACCAATGTCCTGTACAACCGCAACATGACATCCTCACTCTTAGGAGAAAGTGAGGACTGCAGAAGCTGGAGATCAGAGCTGAAAAATGTGTTGCTGGAAAAGCGCAGCTGGTCAGGCAGCATCCAAGGAGCAGGAGAATCGATGTTTCGGGCATAAGCCCTTCTACCTGCTCCTAACTCGTATACTCAATGCTCTGACCAATAATGGAAACACCTTCTTCACTATCCTATCTCCCTGAGACTCTATTTTCAACGAGCTATGAACCTGCACTCCAAGGTCTCTTTATTCAGCAACACTCCCTAGGACCTTACCATTATGTGTATAAGTCCTGCTAAAATTTGCTTTCCCAAAATGCAGCACCTCACATTTATCTAAAGTAAACTCCATCTGCCACTCCTCAGCCCACTGGCCCACCTGATCAAGATCCATTTACATTAAAATTTCATTTGAGATGGCATTTTTGTTGAATTTTCAGATAGATCAGTGATTGAACTTCTTCAATCAAACCAGATCTAACTCTAGAATAAGCAGTGCAAATAGCAAGGGATGCAGAGTTCAAGAAGCACTGCACAGCAGAAGTTCCATTTAATTCAGAACATTCTACAGAGCATTTTGAACACTTAAAACACAGTAAACATGAGTGAAATAACCCCAGAGAGGCTGGTATCCTGTCACTCAGTCACCTTTTACTTATACGTGAGTAACACTTGACACTGGTTGGCTGTCTCAAAGCAAACCCTCAGAATTAGCAGAACCTCTGACACTCCCGTTCTTATCTGTCAGCCAAAGCTCCCTGACTGGATTAGATTAACAACCCCAATCAGGGAACTCAGATTCTAATGGGTCCATCTTGCTGACCTTGTTACAATCACTATAATGAGCAAATGAGAATTAACACGCAAAGAAAATTACTCCTTGCCTAATGTTAGTATTGGTCAATGCCTGACATATCAAACATTACCATAAAGAACACTATTTTCTGTAACATTTAATAAATAGCATTACTTTGAAGTCTAAGTTAGAAGACAGTTCTTGATTTTGCCTTCTCTTCTACCAATCTGTGTTAAACGCAAACATAGAGTTTGCCACCACACCAGGTAATAAAATATTCAGAATGGCTTAACGTCAGTAAGAAGGAGATACCTACCTGTCCATCTTCTTTTCCACCTATCCACACTTCCCTCCAACCTAACACAATCACCTCCTACCTGCCTACCTATCGCAATCCCAACTACATGTCCCCTAGCCCCACACCCCCTTTCCCATATTTATTTCCCCGAGCCCCACAACCCATTTCCCGTATTTATTTCTCAGATCCCACCCCCCCCCCCCCCACTCCAGTCCTGAACAAGGGCCTTTTGCTCCTCAGATGCTGGCTGACCTGCTGTGCTTTTTCCAGCACCACACTTTATCGACTCTTAGTGTCAGTAAGAGGAAAGATTTGGAAATATGAGGCCGTGAAATTTGGATTTAAGGAATGCATGTTTAGAAATAAGTGAACTGAGTTAGCAGCTATTTTTAGGGTCTCAGAAAGAGACATTAACTAAAGAAGTAGCATGCAATGAGTGCCAAAATTCACTGAGAAGAAACCACTTACAGACTCAGTAACTGAACAAGGAACATTAATGATTTTTCACTGAGATTTCAGTGTCTGTAAGGTTGTTGTTAAAGGCAAAAAAGGTTGAATCTTGATTTCTAATTTAAGAAGCTTCTTAAGAAGGATGGTAAAGAAAAGCCAGATAACTATAGACTGGTGAGCCTGACATCAATGATGGGCAAGTTGTTGGAGGGAATGTGAGGGACAGGATTTACATGTATTTGGAAAGGCAAGGACAAATGAGAAGTAGTCAACATGATTTTGAGCATAGGATATCATGTCTCACGAACTTGATTGAGCTTTTTGAAGAAGTATCAAAGAGGATTGATGAGGGCAGAGTGGTGGATGTGATGTATATGGACTTCAATACGGCATGGAACAAGGTTCCTCATAGGAGATTGGTTAGCAAGGTTAGATCACATGGAATACAGGGACAACTATCCATTTGGATGCAGAACTGGCTTGGAGGTAGAAGAAAGAGGATTTTGGTAGAAGGATGCTTTTCAGACTGGAGGCCTCTGACCAATAGTGTGCTACAAGGATTGGTGCTGGGTCCACCGCTTTTTGTCATTTATATAAATAATTTGGATAGGAACATAGGAGGTATAGTTAGTATGTTTACTGATGACACCAAAATTGGAGGTGTAGTGGACAGCAAAGAAGGTGACCTCAAATTATAACAGAGTCTTGATCAAATAGACCAATGAGTTGAGGAGTGGCAGATGGAGCTTAATTTGGATGCATGTGAGGTGCTGCACTTTGGAAAACCAAATCAGGGCACAAATTGTACACTTAATGGTAAGGTCCTAGGGACTGCTGATGAAAAAAAGAAACCTGAGATGGCAGTTTCATAGTTCTTTGAAAGTGGAGTTGCAAGTAGATAGGATAGCGAAGAAGGTATTTGGTATGCTTGCCTTCATTGGTCAGTGCATTGAGTATTGGAGTTGGGATGTCATGTTGTGGCTGTACAGGACATTGGCTCAGCAACTTTGGAATGCTGTGTTCAATTCTGGTCTCCTTGCTATAGGAAGTATGTTGTGAAAGGGATCAGAAAAGGTTTACAAGGATATTGCCAGTGTTGGAGGGTTTGAGCTAGAGGGAGAGGCTGAGTAGGCTGGGGCCATCTTCCCCAGAGTATCCGAGGCTGAGGGGTGACCCTGTGGAGATTTATAAAATCATGAGGGGTATGGTTACGCTGAATAGTCACGGTCTTTTCCGCAGGGCAGCAAGTCCAAAACTAGAGGGCACAGGTTTAAGGTGAGAGAGGAAAGATTTAAAAGGGATCTAAGGGGTGGCGTTTTCATGTGGAGAGTGATGTGTGTATGGAGTGAGCTGTCAGATGAAGTGGTGGAGGCTGGTCCAATTACAACATTTGAAGGGCACATGGATGGGTATATGAAGAGGAAGGGTTGAGAGGGATATGGGCCAAATGCTGGCAAATGAGATTGGATTATTTTAGGATATCTAAGAATTAGACCAAAGGATCTGAATTGAATTGAATTTAATTGAATTGAATTGCATTGCATTAAATTGAATTTATTGCCATGTGGACCGAGGCACAGTGAAAAGCTTTGCCTTGCGAGCAATGCAGTCGGATCAATGAGTTAAGTAGTATAGTTAAGTAAATGATAGGTAAACAGCAGCAAAAACAAAAACACAGGTACAGGCGAATGTTCAGACTTTGTGAGCCCATTCAGTATTCGAACAACAGTAGGGTAGAAACTGTTTTGGAACCGGCTGGTGCGTGTATTCAGGCTTTTGTACCTTCTCCCCAGTTGCAGAAAAACATTACCAGGGTGGGATGGATCTTTGAGAATGCTGGGAGCCTTTCCTTGACAGCGGGATGGATTCTATAGATGGGAGGTTGGCCTTTGTGATTGTCCGGGCCGAGTTCACCACTCTCTGTAACCGTCTCCGATCTTGAATGGTACAGTTGTCGGATCGGTTTCCATGCTGTACAGTTCTATGACTATAATAAGGCCATTTTAAACAGTCCTTGTATATTTTAGCATAGTTCGTGCTTTTCTCTTTGGTGTAATATGCTTTTATGTTACTTTATTAAAAGAATATTGACAGTCTCTTTGGAATGTGTTCAGTGACTGAGGATCATAGCAAATGAAAAACTTGTGGTCCATGAAGCCAGTTCTCACCTTTGAATCTGAACTGTCCAGAATTCTGCCAACTGGAATCATATACTTTTATTTTAACAGCCATGCAGTTTTTATTTTATGTGCTGCAACAGGATATTAATAACCACAATATCTAACCAAAGATGACGGGCAGATGATCAATAAATATTTATTTGAACTGCACTACCTTTCAGTTGCAGCTGACGTCAGGTGCAGTGAGATGATGGTCTCTTGTCACAGTTTCTGTTGTCCTTTAACATTCACTCAGCTTTTGTCAGGGTATAATGGAAATTAATGCAAGGCGATAAGATACAAGGTGGGAAATTAACTGGAGCAGCACTCTTAGGTTAAAGCTGCACAAGTCGGAGGTGACAGGTTGACAAATCAGAGCTGCTGCACTATTTCTGAGCTTAGCACCACAAACACAGTCCTGGGTCAACTTGCTTTGTAATTTTTACTGTACAAGGTTTTATGCCAAGGTATTGGCATTTCAACCCTCTAGGACAGGTTTTGTTTCTCCGTGAAAAGACAATTATTTCCCATGATACTGTTAAAAACTAAAGATGCAAAATGAGTATTCAAAAAATTGTACTTTATATTATTTTCTTTCTTTACATGGCATGTGGATCTGAATGGCAATGTTATCATTTTCTGACCACATTTTGGATTGAGTGTGTTTAGAGTCAGTGAGTCATAGAGCTGTACAACATGGAAACAGATCTTCTATCTAACTTGTCCATGCCGGCCAGATGTCCTAAATTAATCTAGTCCTATTTGGCCCACATCTCCCTAAACCCTTCATATGCATATATCCATCGAGATGCCTTTTAAATGTAATTGTACCAGCCTCCACCAGCTCCTCTGGCAACTCATACCATACACACACCACTCTCTGCATGAAAACGTTGTCCCTTTGGTCCCTTTCAAAACATTCTCATCTCACCTTGTTCTGGATTAGTGGTGGAGTGGATAGGTGGAAGAGGAGATAGGCAGATAGGACAAATCTGGACAAGTCATGGGGACAGTGCTGAGCTGGAAATCTCCTTTTCCACCTGTCCACTCCACCCTCTCCTCCTTGACCTATCACCTTCATCTCCTCCCCCACTCACCCATTGTACTCTGCTACTTTCTCCCCACTCCCACCCTCCTCTAGCTTATCTCTCCACGCTTCAGGCTCACTGCCTTTATTCCTGATGAAGGGCTTTTGCCCGAAACGTCGATTTCGAAGCTACTTTGGATGCTGCCTGAACTACTGTGCTCTTCCAGCACCACTAATCCAGAATCTGGTTTCCAGCATCTGCAGTCATTGTTTTTTACCTCATATCACCTTGAACCTATGCCTTCTAGTTTTGGACTCCATCACCCTGGGGAAATTATCTTAGCTATTCACCCTATCCATGCCACTTACTGTTTTATAAACTTCTATAAGGTCACCCCTCAGTCTTCAACGCTCCAAGGAAAACAGCCCCAGCCTATTCAGCCTCTCCCTATAGCTCAAATCCTCCAACCCTGGCAGCATCACCCTTCGAAGTATTTTCTGAATTCCATTAAAGTTTCGCAAAATCCTTCCGATAGAGGGGGATTAGAATTGAACGCAGTATTCCAAAAGTGGCCTAACCAATGTCCTGTACAACCTCAGCATAACCAGTGGTTAGTGCTGCAGCCTCACAGCACCAGGATCCCAGGTTCGATTCTCAGCCTCGGGTGCCTGTCTGTGTGGAGTTTGCACATTCTCCCCGTGTCTGCGTGTGTTTCCTCCGGGTGCTCCGGTTTCCTCCCACAGTCCATAGATGTGCAGGTCAAGTGAATTGGCCATGCTAAATTGCCCAGAGGGAAATGGGTCTGGGTGAATTACTCTTTGGAGGGTCGGTGTGGACTGGTTGGGTCGAAGGGCCTGTTTCCACACAATGTTGGGAATCTAATCTAAGGGAATCTAACCTTTCAAGGACAATTGACAGTCAGCAACATTGCTGTGAGTTTGAAAGCACATTTAGACAAAGCAAGGTAAAGACACTACATTTCCTTCCAAAAAAGACATTTGTGAGTTAAATTAGATTTTGTAGCAATCAATGAGTGTTCCAGAGTCACCGTTCCTGAGACGAGCTTCATATTGTAGATTTATTAATTGGATAAATTTCAAGCAAATCCTATGGATTTGAACCCATATACCTACAAACAGTAACCTATATCTCTGAGTTGCTATCCAGTTATATTACCACTATACTGTGCTACCATTACTATGCTTTTATTTATTACAAAATTATTTGCGGGTGAGAGTAACATTTGTTTGGGCTTTTGCCTGAAACGTAGATTTTCCTGCTCCTCGGATGCTGCCTGAGCTGCTGTGCTTTCCCAGCACCACTCTAATCTAAACTCTGGTTTCCAGCATCTATAGCCATTGTTTTTACCGACCTGAGAATGGAAATCAGTAAATAAAAATGTCTGAATCTAAGGTTTCTTTTGGTTACTGTGAGTTACATATAACGTACACAGAACTGAACAGCATAGGAACACGCCCTTCAGCCCACCGTGTCTGTACTGCCCATGATACCATTCTAATCTAATCCCATCTGCCTGCACAGGGCCCATATCCCTCTATACCCTGAATCATAGAATCTCGACCACTATCTCTGCTTGCTGTCTGTGCTGTCACATGCTCACGCCACCTGCATCGAAAATTAAAGGTGTATCTCACAGTTTCATCTCCCTTAATAACCACTCTCCTACATTCCAAGAGTTAAACAGGACAGAAAGAGTCAGGAAGAATGGTAGTCTGCCTGACATTCATCTCCTAACCCTCTGTGTGCACAGCATCTGTCTCTGACTACCCTGAGCAGCTGACTGTGTCCAAGCCCCTGGACTGATATCAAGGGCGAAAAGGAGGAAGTGAGGACTGCAGATGCTGGAGATCAGAGCTGAAAACGTGTTGCTGGAAAAGCGCAGGCAGCATTCAAGGAACAGGAGAATCGACATTTCGGGCATGAGGCCTTCTTCAGGACACTTTCCTCATTCCTGAAGAAGGGCTCATGCCCGAAACATCGATTCTCCTGCTCCTTGGATGCTGCGCTTTTCCAGCAACAAACTTTCAGCTCTGATATCAGGGGCTGACCTGGACTTACTGGGTCAGGACACCCTGAGCAAAGATTATTTCCCTTGCCTTGACTGAGGACGACTTAAAACCATGACAAGCTTCCTGGTTTTGTGTCTGCGCTAAATGGAATGATAAGACCAAAGTAATATGAGCCTTGCATATCTGATTGAAGGGTCCAAAGTATAAAAAGACAAGGTGTGGCAATGCACCACTGGGAGTGTCAAGGTAGGCTCAGTGTGTGTCAGTACTACATCAGTGAGTACAGAGCCCAGAGATGCACCTGATGAAGGAGCAGTGCTCTGAAAGCTAGTGTTTCCAAATAAACCTGTTGGACTATAACCTGGTGTTGTGTGATTTTTAACTTCCTATTGCACTGAGACCAGAACTGAAGTATGGAAAGTTACAGTAAGTTAATCAGAGATGTGCCATTCTTAGAGGATGGAACCAATCAGATGTGAATGTCTGTGGACATGGGTTGTATGTGGCCAGTACCCAGTGAGCATGCCTTGAAATCTTGGTGTCCAGAGTCCAATTTGGAAATCCTTCAGAACAAATGGCCAGCGGAGGGCAACAGGAGCCTGCTCTGATTTCCACACCGAGGTTTATCAATGTCTCGCTTGGTCTGTGACCTTGGAGAGGTGGTGAGTTGCGGCATTCAAAGTGCATTTCAAGAGCAATTAATCCTCTTAATTAGTAACTCACCACTGCCCAGTGAGAACCTCGCCTCACCCCTCGGCAAGTGTATAAAAGATCGAGCAGGTCATAGACTCATACAGCACAGGAAAAGCCCCTTGGCCCATAGAGTCTGCACCGACATAACTATCACTGAAGCACATTAATCTCAATTTCCTGCCCTTGTCCCATATTCTTGAATGTTATGATATTCAAGTGCTCATTCAAGAATTTGTTAAAGTTTGTAAGGTTTCAGGTTGCCCCTGACATCAAGATTGTCCTTCTTGGATTTCTCAGCTGACTCTGCCCCAAACCTTGTAAGATTCTGTTCGCCTTTCAGATTGTGTGCCTGTAAGCTTTGACATTCTGGGTGACCAATGGCAGGAGCATTATCGTGGGGGAAGGGTGGACCAAATGCTGGTCATGTGGTCAAATCCCAGGCATATATACAATCAGAGCTTTGTTTAGCACAAATGTATCAATCATATAACAAAAATTTGCAGAGGAACAGTGAGTTCTTCATTTGAAGATAAGACTACATCTGTGCAATTATGGAATCATACAGCATGGAAGCAGACCCTTCAGTCCAATCCATCCACGCCGACCATAATTCCAAATTAAACTAGTCCCATCTGCCTGCGCTTGGCCCATATCCTTCTAAACATTTCCTTTTCACATACTCATCTAAATGTCTTTTAAATTTTCTAACAGTACCCATATCCACCACTTAATCTGGAAATTCATTCCACACACAATCCACTCTCTGTGTAAAAATATTGCCTCTCATGTCTTTTACATCTTTATGTCAAAAATATTCCTCCTAGTCTTGAAATCTCCCACCCTAGAGAAAAGACATCTGCCATTCACCATAGCTATACCCTTCCTGATTTTATAAACCTTGAGAAGGTCACTCTTCAACCTCCACTGTTCCAGTGAAAAAATTCCCAGTCTATCCAGCCTCTCTTTATAAGTCAAACACTCCATTCCTGGCACATCCTGGTAAATCTGTTCTGAACCCTCTCCAGCTTAATAATATCCTTCCTTTAATAAAGTGACCAAAACTGGTCTCTGTACTCCAATGTCCTGTCACCAATGTCCTGAACAACCTCAACATAACATCCTAAATATTGATAACTTAGAGGCTGTGTAGACATATCCAATCTGTCGGACTGCAGCTCTGTTCTATCTACAGAGTACATTTGGGTATATACACTAAATCCTGTTACATGATGCATAGTGATGGACAGTTCTGACATAGTGTCTCCTTGATCATAACAACAGTGACCCCTAAATATGTGTTCCGTGGAGGTGAAGGCTATTGGCTTTCACTATAAAGTGAATGGTGGGCTAGAAGTGGTAAAGATCAGTCATTGTTACAAGATATTTGGATTTACACAGTGTTTGTCAGGATGATAGAACACTCCAAAGCATGTTACACCTGAAAAAATGCCTTTAAAATGTCATCATTGCTGTAATGGACGCAATCCCAGCAGCCAATATGCACACGGGAAGCCCCATCAAGATGCATAAGAATGTAAAAAATAGGAGCAGGAGTCAGCCATTTGGCCCTTGAGCCTTCCTTGTCATTCAGTAATATCATGGCTAATCTAATTATGGCTTCAACTCCACATTCTTCCTACAACTCTCCACTCTTTGATCACGCAAACGTACGGCAATGATCAGGCAACCAGTATTAGAAGCATTAATTCAGGGATAAATGTTGGCCAGGACAGCAGGGAAGATTTGAGGGAAGATTAGAGTGGTGCTGGAAAAGCACAGCAGGTCAGGCAGCATTGAGGAGCAGGAAAATCAACGTTTAGGGCCAGAGCTCTTCATCAGGAATTCCAGACTGTGCTTTTCCAGCACCACACTAATCTTGACTCTGATCACTTTTGCATCAGCGAAGATTTGCCCGTTCTTTGTTAAATGGTGCCATGGCATCTTTTGCAGCCAGCTGAGAGAGCAGGCTAGGTCTCAGTTTCATCTGAAAGATGACACCTCCGAAATTGCAGCTTTCCCTCTGTTCTGGAGTGAAATGTTAGCCCACAGGTTTGTGCGAAACTCTCTGAAGTAGGAATCATATACACAATCTCTAACTCCGAGGCGAGAGTGCTATCTTTTGATCTCTATCATTATTTTAAAAGTTATTGCTCCTAGTGATGGATTCATTGTAAACTGCTACATTATTAAAACTATTCTACCACCTACAAAGAGTCTCAATCAGCAAAATAATACAAAACACTCTTGAGATTTCCCTTATCGCCATGACAAAGTGATTCATTAGACTTAACTTGAAATTAACTTGAGCTTCATTGGGCGGGCGGTGACATTTAGTTTTGATCAACGTGTATCTGAAATTAAATCTAAATTAAACCAAATCATGTCTGTAGGATTTAAAGTTATTATTACTGATTACTGTGTAACATATATCATTATCAAGGCCATTGGTTCATCGTGACTCAACTGAGCATTTTCCTCCTTAGTAGTCAGATATTAAAAGTGCAACATTAAAGATGGAAGACATGAATCCCCTGCATTTTCTGCACACCATTTCTACTTAAATCCAATATCCTCTTGAATGCCTCAACTGAACCTACCTCCACCCCAGTTCCACAATCAGCTGAGCCATTAACAGACTCAACAAAGACAATCGCACAAGGCTGGAATCAGAACTGCAGTGCTCTTCCAGCAGCACTAATCCAGGCCGGAGTCAGACCTGAGTCCCTGCTACTGTGAGGCAGCAGTGCTAACCACTGTGCTGCCCATTTGGATCCATCCCATTTCCAGGCAGGATATTCCATTCCCTAACTACAGGCAGTTCTCATATAAAGCGTGTTTCGGCAGCGCGATTTAGCTATAATGTCACTGAAGAATTAGGGAAAGGTATTTACGAGAACGTTTACCTCTGTTTGCATTCGCGCGATTCCAATGGGGATCATTTCACGCTCTTGTCTGCACATGTGCCAATGTCAGCTGCCATCAGAGCATGTGAAAGGTTAAGCACTATACACTGAGCAGCTTCATCTCAAAATTAACGAATGAACGTTCATTGCTTTCCCTCTGAAACAGGAATTTTTAGATTAGATTAGATTACTTACAGCTTGGAAACAGGCCCTTAGGCCCAACAAGTCCACACGGACGCGCTCCCACCCACACCCATTCCCTACACCTAACGCTATGGGCAATTTAGCATGGCCAATTCATCTAACCTGCACATTTTTTTGGACTGTGGGAGGAAACCGGAGCACCTGAAAGGAAACCCACACTGACACGGGGAGAATATGCAAACTCCACACAGTCAGTCACCTGAGGCGGGAATTGAACCCGGGTCTCGGGCACTATGAGGCAGCAGTGCTAACCACTGTGCCACCGTGCCGCCCACCAATTCTACAATTCCTGTTTAAGCCCTGCATAATTCCTGTCGGACTGCATCACTCGTATACAAAACATTTGCCTTTCTAATTTATTCTTGCACCTGCATATCGCACAATCTACTCCTGGATAATCCCTTTTATTGCAAAAATGGAGGGGCCTAGTCACAAGAATGTTAGTAAGACACATCCTGGTGATAAAATTAGAGATGAACAAACAGATATAACATCAGAAGAGAAACTAGATCTTATCAAGTGTGTCGAGCATGAAGAATCATTGGCGACCTTTAAGCGGCATTTGGATAGGTACATGGATGGGTGCTTAATCTAGGTTAGAAGTTCGGCACAACATCGTGGGCCGAAGGGCCTGTTCTGTGCTGTATTGTTCTATGTTCTATGTTCTATGTTCTATGAAGAGAGGACATGTGATATGGTTCGCTTAACAGGAATGAGGGAGTCTACCCTACATACCATTAGAAGCAATGCTGAAGAGATAAAGGCAAGCTGTATTGCTGGAACAAGTCTGAGTGCCCATAAATCTGTGAGGTCACAGCCAAAGGAACTTGAGGAGATGGGGAGGTTAAGTATTTGGATAGAAGCTCAAACAAGAAAGCAATCTGGGACAACCTTTCTTACCATAAAAGAGAAAGCCTTGTCCAATTAAGAAGATCTAAAGAAAGAAGCTCAAAACCCTGCAGATGTGCCTGCCTTTGGTGCTAGCAGTGGGTGGTTTGCTGATTTTAAGAATCACTCTGCATTCCATAACGTAAATCAATTGGTGAATCTATATGCAGGCAAGGAGCGTCCACTGGCATTTCTTCCGACAGTAAAAGAAAATTGACAAAGAAGGCTACACCTTAGAGCATATCTTCAACTTGGATGAGACAGGTTTAAACCGGAAGCGAATGCCAGCAAGAACCTATATTTCTAAGAATGAAGCACATGCTCCAGGCTTTGAGGTGGCAAAGAATCATATGACTGTGCTGCAAGGAAGCAGCTCGCTCAATAAGATATCATCTGGCATCCTATGAACAGCTTCATCAAGACAGAAGATAAAGGCCAAAGCAGCAAACACTAGATATCTTTTTAAAACCAACCCCCAAGAAACAGGCAGAACACAATCAACCACAGCCATCTACCTCCACAACCACAACTGCACCTGAAGGTGGTGATGATGATGACCCTATGTCCCTGCCTTAACAATATATTTTCAATACAATGTAGTAAATTTACTTTTGTTTTGTTAATAAATATAAGTTAAACCTTCATTCAAGCTGTGCTATACTTTGTGTTCGGCCTTTGAGTGATTTTTGAGCGATTGAGAGTGATATTTTTTGCTGGTCTGCCCCTAACCCCACTTTTTCCATAGGTCCCATTACGTATGGGAAAACTGCCCGTACTCGTCGTGTGAAAACATTTTTTTCTCACATCACCCTTGCTTCTCATAATAGAATAGAATCATAGAATGCCCACAGTGTGGAAACAGGCCATTTTGCCCAACAAGTCCTCACTGACCCTCTGAAGAGTATCCCACCCATACCCATTCCCCTACCTATATTTCCCCCTGACTAATGCACCTAACTTACACATCCCTGAAAACTACAGGCAATTTAGCATGGCCAATTCACCTAACCTGCACATCTTTGGACTGTTGGAGGAAACCGGAGCACCCAAAGGAAACTCACGCAGACAAGGGGAGAATGTACAAATTCCACACAGGCAGTCACCTGGTGCCTGGCACTGTGAGACAGCAGCGCTAACCACTGAGCCACCATGACACCCTTCTCTTGCTCATCATTTTAAATCTCTTTATTTGCACATCACTTTAAATCATTCACTTCCCCAGTAAAGAAAAAAAAATCTGACTTGATGAAATTCTTTCATTTAAGTGACATTCCTGTAGCTTTCACAACAATTTTCAGAATCAAATTCAGAAACCAGCTGGGGCACTTTATTCTATAAAATAGAACTGACAGAATGATCTGTCAGAAGCCTGTAAAATTATAAAGAATTCGATGCAGTTGACATAGAACCAGGTTCCTGATGAAGGGCTTTTGCCCGAACGTCGATTTCGAAGCTACTTGGATGCTGCCTGAACTGCTGTGCTCTTCCAGCACCACTAATCCAGAATCTGGTTTCCAGCATCTGCAGTCATTGTTTTTACCTCATAGAACCATAGAATTCCTACAGCCTGGAAGCAGGCCCATCAAGCCCATGCCTACCCTCTGTTATAGACCAGGCAAGACCCCCTCAAAATATTTCAAGAAAGTAGCCCAGACCCTAACTTTGTTAGTTGTTATAATTAGGTGCACAGCCGATATTCCAGGAGAGATGCAGCTGGTCAAACCATTTAGTTTTAAATAAAACAGAATTTATTCAGAAGATTACCAAATGAGACACGAATAAAAGAGAAGGGAATAGTGGATAACTTAACCTATTCAAAAATCCAACAGATGATCCAAACGTAATGATCCTCTTCCTAATACTTGGAACAATCCCCATAAGCACCCCTTGGCACAGAATGTAAAATCAAACCCAGGGTCTTACACGAAAAAAGCCAGAGAGAGTGAAGGATCAGCCTGGATCTGCTTCTTTGGGGTCCAAGAGCTTTTTCTATCTTCACTGTGCAAAACCCGAACCAACCCAAACCAGAGAAAAACTGAGCTGAGAGAACTGGCCACTTCTCTTCCATGGTACAAGTGTTAGTTTAACTTGAAAGCCTTTTTCCTGAGGCAGTATTTGATAGCTATAATCAAACTGACCCTAAAAACCCTTCAACTTAGACATTTCGAACCTCTCTGAAAACAAAAGGACAACACTACCTTGTTAAAGGAGCAGCATTGTCACACTTGCCCCATTAAAAAAATAAACTATCAATATGCAAAGATGGCTTCATTTTAAAACCCCTTAATCCTAAATTGTTGATACTCTACAACACACATACACATTACATTGACTATAAACATGCACATGGACAAATGGCCCCATGATATGCAAAAACAAAGGTAATTGGGGAGTTTCTCATAGTATCAACAAAAAGAACAGCTTCTGAGCATATTCACATGACAGAATCTGTGAGATTCCTTTCTGTCTGGAGTGCCAATCAAATAGCTCACTTCAGTCAATTTCCTTTCGACATGATAAGTACCACTAAACCTGGCTTTTAAAGGTTCATCTATCACTGGAAGTAACACTAACCCCTTATCTCTGACAGCAAAATTGTGAATTTTTGACTTCTTGTCTGCTTCCTGTTTATTGTATGCTGTGATACTTTTAAATGCTGTGTAGCCAACTGCCCCGCTCTATTTGATCATTCCTGAAAATTTGACACATAGTCCAAATATGTGGTCTCTGAATTCTGACTTAATAATTTCTCCTGAATTAATTTTAGCAGTGCTCTCACTTCATGTTCAAAAACTAATTCAAGTGGACTGAATTTGGTCAATTTATTTGGTGTATCACTGATTGCAAAAAGCACAAACAGAATTCCCTAATCCCAATCATCTGGTCAGTCTTGATTATAAGCCCTCAACATGGTCTTTAATATCTGATGACACCTTTCAAGCACACCCTGCGGCTCTGGATGGTACTCAGTAGGTTTGAACTGTTTTATTCCTAAACTATGCATAAATTCCTTGCATAATTTTTATGTGAAGTTTGACCTTTGACCTGATTGTATCTCTGTGGGTAGTCCGTACCTAGTGAAAGATTCGAGTAATTCCTCCACAATCCTTTTAGCTGTGATATTGCATAAGTGGATGGCCTCGGGAAATCTAGTGGACACATCCATTATTGTCAACAAATACTGATTCCCACTTTTTGTTTCAGATAGGGGTCCTACGCAATCAATTAAGACTCTTTTAAAAGTTCCTCAAATGCAGGAATAGGTATTAAAGGGGCGGGTTTTATAATTACCAGCCATGTATGACATGCCTGGCAAAATTCAACTACATCCTTGTGCAGTCCAGACCAGTAAAAATACTTTTGTATTTTAGCTTGAGTTTTTCTCACTCCTAAATGACTCTCTAGTGATAGCCACTTGAAACATCTCCTTTCTATAACCAACTGGCAATGTGACTTAATGAATTTCTGCCCACTTCTCATCTGCCTGAATATGTGATGGTTTCCATTTCCTCATCAAGGCATCATTTTAAGATAATAGTATTCAGCGATACATTTGGGTTCTTTTACTGTGTATGCCTTTTGATACAATTACTTTAATAATTCCTCTTTCTGCTGTAACTCAGTTAATTTAGCTGAGCTGAAGATGTCTGCATTGTCGTCTTATCTGCTCCTGGTTTGTCTCAACCATCTGATCAAACAGGGTCTCTGCCAATTCCCCTTCAACTTTCTTATCGATACTCTTTGATCGTTCCTGTTTCGACTGGTGACTTTGTGACCTTGTTTCCATGCAGTCTAGAGAAATCCCAAGATACATGTCCTGCAGTAGTTCAGCTGCCTGAGTTCCCACAGGGTCTTCAACCACAGTAGGCAGCACTCCCACCTGTGAACCAGCTTTATCATTCGCAAGGACAAATTGTATTCCTGGAGCTGAGAGTTTTTCCAATAGTCTGACCACAACTTCCCCGGACTTCACTGGACACTCTAAATTCACTTTACATAATTGAAGGCTTCTTGTCTCACCATGAATTCCCAGTAGTAGTACATTTTCTGGCAATAGTCTTTCAGAAGTACATATCTCCTCAGTTCTCAACATTACAAATTGAAAGGATTCTGTATCTCTTAATATTGGAACCTCTTTACCTGCTGCTCCTGGCCTATGCGAGTAAACGTTGCCTTTGCAGATATATGGTTTAACAAGATCTGGCACTTCCTCCTTAACCAACCTCCGATCAGCGTGTACATCCTGGTGCAGCTTTCTAGCCTCCACTGTGCATTCCATTACCACTCCAACAAAATTTCCTGGCTTATCCTGTTTTCTTACATTTGGCTTCCCATTGCTTTTCCTAACCCACCAACACTGATTTCATGTGGCTTACTTTATTGCAATGAAAACATCAGAGCTTTTTAACTTCTTTTTCCTCCTTCAAGTGTTTACTTTTTACCCTGCGGTAAGTTATCCTTATGATCTTCACTGACATCTATCTTTCCCTTTCCACATGAGGAATTCTCTATTCCCTAATTACTATCTCTCATGGATTGAAATTGATTTTAGAGGCCAAACTTTGATTCGTGGACCAACTCATAATCATTAGCATTTTAGCTGCTAATCTTGCAATTTTAACTCATGCTCTTCCACTGGGTAGTGAAGAAGGCTTTTGGTATGGTTTCCTTTATTGGTCAGAGTTGGGAGGTCATGTTGCGACTGTACAGGACATTAGGTCACTTTTGCAATATTGCGTGCAATTCTGGTCTCCTTCCTATCGGAAGGATGTTGTGAAACTTGAAAGGGTTCAGAAAAGATGTACAAGGATGTTGCCAGGGTTGGAGGACTTGAGCAATAGGGAGAGGCTGAATAAGCTGGGGCTATTTTCCCTGGAGCGTCGGAGGCTGAGGAGTGACCTTATAGAAGTTTATAAAATCATAAGGGGCATGGGTAGGATAAATAGGAAAGGTCTATTCCCGGGGGTGGGGGACTCCAGAACTAGAGGGCATAGGTTTAAGATGAGAGGGGAAAGATATAAAAGAGACCTAAGGAGAAACCTTTTCACGTAGAGGGTGGTGCATGTTTGGAGTGAGCTGCCAGAGGATGTGGTGAAGGCTAGTACAATTACAACATTTAAAAAGCATCTGGATGGGTACATGAATAGGAAGGCTTTAGAGGGATAAGGGCTGGGTGCTGGCAGGTGGGACTGGATTGGGTTGGGATATCTGGTCGGCATAGTCTGAAGAGTTTGTTTCCATGCTGTACATCTCTATGACTCTAGGAGTTATCTCTACTTCAGAAAGTGAACTTTTGAACTCCTGTCTAAGTGCCAATTTCTGAAGTTCAAACTCTCTCTCTTTCTTCCTTCCCCCCCCCTCTCTCTCTCTCTCTTTCCTGTACTTTTAATCATAATTCCTTGACTTATACCTCTAACTCAAGCTGCTTTATTTCCAATTGAATTTTAGCCATTCTGATGGCCAGAAAAGATGCTAGTAAATTTAAATGTTGAGCTACCGTTGTAACTATCTCTCCTTTCCTTACGGAAGGAGGCAGTGCCTGCTGGAGCTCGCCTCCTAATTCCAGCAGCTTGGCCTTAATCACCTTTTGCAAAACCCCCAAAGTCACTGCTTCCACCCCCAGAAAACTCTTGGTGACTTGAAGAGCCGTTAATGTCCCAAGCACTGTTTAAACCAACTGAATTCAACACCCAGAACAAAAGGCCTGCCACTCGCTGCCTTCAAGTCCAACAACCCGAATCCCAAATTGGAACTACAGAACAAATCCCGCAAAGAGCCCCCAGTCTGTTATGGACCAGGCCAGACCCCCTCAAAACATTTCAAGAATGTAGCCCAGACCCTAACTTTGTTTGTTGTTTTAAGCAGGTGTACAGTGGAAATGCCAGGAGAGAGTGCAGCTGGTCAAACTACTGAGTTGTAAACAAAACGGAATTTATTTACAAGATTACCGAATGAAGCACAAATAAAAGGGAACAACAAATAACTTAACCTATCTGAAAACCCAACAGATCATCCCAACTAAATGATGCAGTTCCCAATACTTGCAGCAATCCCCATATACCCCCCTTAGCACAAAATGTAAAATCAACCATGGGGTCTTATAGGACAGACGTCAGAGAGAGAGTACCAGCCTGGACTTTCTTCTTTGGATCTAGCAGCTTCTTTCCACTCTACTGTGCTAAAACCAAACCAAAAAACTGAACTGGGACAATTGGCCACTCCCCTTTCATTGTACAAGTATTTTTTTTAAACTCAAAAGCCTTTTGCCTGAGGCATTATCTGATACCTTAAACAAAATGGCCCTAACACCCTTCAACTTCGGCTTTTCAGAGTCTGAGTCTTTTACAACATCTCTGCAAAAATAATCAAAGACAAAATAACCTTGTTAAAGGAGCAGCATCATCACACTTCCCAAGCGCATTCCCACCCAGACCCACCCCGCTACCCTATCCCTGTAACCTTGCACTTCCTATGTTTAATCTACCTCGCCTGAACATCCCTTGACACTATTGGCAATTAAGCACAGCCACTTCACCAAAACTGCTATATGTTTTGGACTGTGGAAGGAAACAGGAGCATCCAGAGGAAGCACACGCAGACAAGGGGAGAATGTGTAAACTCCACATAGTCACTCGAGGCTGGAATCTGAACCTAGTTCCCCAGTAATATGAGGCAGCAGTGCTAACTACTGAGCTGTTATGAAGTTGAATGTGTCTTCTGTAGCTTTAAGAGAGAGGGAATGCTATTCTGAACTGACAGCTTACCGGCACCTGTCATATGACTAGTTGGCAGCCCCAGAGTTACAGAAAAATTGAAAATATGTAACATTTGGCAGTGAAATGGATATCTGAATTTTGGTTGCTGTTTTGACAATTCAAATTTAACCAATCAGCTTAAATTATACTGGAAAAGCACTGCAGGTCAGGCAGCATCAAAGGAGAAGGAGAATCGACGTTTCGGGCAGGTTTATGCGCTTTTCCAACATCACATTTTTAAGCTCTGATCCCCAGCATCTGCAGTCCTCACTTTCTCCTAGCTTAAATTATGCCCCAGGATAATAAAACCCAATCGAGCTTGAATTTATTATTTTGCCAACATTGAACCAATGAGATGATCCAATGCTGGGGGTAAAAATGTGAACATTTTGAAAATTGGAGAGAGAGCAACTGTTGTTGAGTCAGAAATGCATGGTGAGCTAACATCTTGGTCTCCAAGAGATTAGGAAACTCTCTCTGTCAAAGATACCTTTTAAAGTGAAATATACTCACAGTAAAAAGAAAAAAAGACAACCCAGGGAGACCCTTAGCCAGAAGAGGGAAGACAGAAGAAGACAGTGGCTGCGCGGTTTTGAAATTAAGTTGATATAATTTTAATAAGTGTCTTATTGGAACAGCATATTGTTATAGAATTGGAGACAGATAGTAACTAATTAAGAGAAAGGGGGCTTAGAGTTGTGAATAGTTATTGCTTAATGTTCACTTTCAGAGAAAAAAAAATGTTATTTCATTTAAATAGTGGAATTTGGGAGTTGTCTGTCACTCATATTTTAAATGAGGTGAGGTGAGCTTTTCTGGATGTTTGGGTTGAAGTAACAAAGGGGTTCACTGCCATGATGTAACAGAGCCAAATAAAGAGACTGTTTTAAGGATGGAATTTAAAAGTAAGGGATCATAAACATAGACTATTAGTATTAAGTCCGATAAGAAATGTTGGAGAAACTTCTTATCCAGACAATGGTTAATAAGTGGGTCTTGTGACCACTGGGAATAGTTGAGGGGAAAAATATTTATGAATTCAAGAATAATCTGGAAATGCAGATAAGGAAGAAAGGAGTAGACTGTGTTAATCAAATGAGATGGGATAGGATGGGGCAAACTGGTATGGAGTAAGAATTCCAGCACATAATCAAGGTGTTACGGTTTGAGGACATCAGGACTGAAATGAGTAAAATTTTCTTCATTTGGATAGTGGACCTGTGTACCACCTACAAGATACACTGCAGAAGTTCATAAGGGACTTAGACAGTGCCTTTCAAAACCAAGGCCACTGCCATCGAGAAGGACAAAGACAATTGATGCTTCAGAACAGCAAGTTCCACTCTTAACAATGCACCATCCTGACTTGATAATATCTCACTATCCCTTCAGCGTCACTGGGCCAAAGTCGTGGGACTTCTGCTCTATTATATTTTAGGTGCACGTGTACCAAATGAACTACATATATTGTGGTGGGATTTAAACCCTAATCAAGCGTGTATGCATCGGTGTCAGCAAACACACCCATAATAGAACAGCTATTGTGCGATGAGATCGGATTGATTAATTATATCCAAATGGAGGCATCCCTATGTCACAATCATCACAATACGAGTGAATTTCACTTTAATTTGAGGAAGAGAAGAATGGGTCCAAGATTAGTATCTTAAATAAAAATTGAAAGATCAGGTAGATGCTGAGCCAAACTTGCTGAGCCTTTCCAGCAATTTCTGTTTAGTTATTGGTATTTTAAAGTTTCATCAGGGCAAACATGAAATCATGAAACCAGCTAAAGCGAACTAGCATATTACATTAAGGGGTAGGTCAATTAGATGTGCAGTAGCAAACATTTAGTCAGGTACTTCAGAACATGTGGAGTCAATGCATAACTTGAGGAAGAATAGATCCAAGAGAAGCCTCTATCAACCATCGTCAAATTGATACAAAAAAACGAAGAACAACGAACGCTGGAGATCCAAAACGCAATCAGAAATTGCTAGCGAAACTCAGCAGGTCTGACAGCATCTGTGCACAGAAAACAGAGTCAACTGGCAATTCTGATGAAAAGTCATCAGACTCAAAACATTAATTCTGCCTTCTCCCCACAGATATTGTTGGCCTTGCCAAGTTTTCGAATCATCATAGAATCCTTACAATGTGGAAACAGGCCATTAGGCCCAACAAGTCCGCACTGACCCTCGGAAGAGTTACCCACCCAGACACATTCCCCTACCCTATTATTCTACATTTACACTTGACTAATGCATCTAACATGTCCCTGAAGGCTATGGGTAATTTAGCATGGCCAATTCACCTAACCTGCACATCTTTGGATTGTGGGAGGAAACCAGAGCACCTGGAGAGTCCACACAGACAGTTGTCCATGTCCAGAATCGAACTCAGACCCCTGGCACTGTGACCTGTGACTGAGCCACCGTGCTAGCAATTTCTGTAATGATTAAATGTGGAACCCAGTATAGCTCACAAGTGACTCCAGATACATTACAATGGTGTTCACTCTGAACAGTCCTATGGGCAATAAATGTTGGCCTAGCCTACAATAGCAGCATCACATGAGTGAATTAAAAAAGAAACAAATTCAGCTTCTTACATTGAGAATACTGTTGTGCCCACATTGGACATGCTTCCTTTACTTCTGTACAATGTTCACCAGAATATTTACATCCTGCCATCTGGAATTGATCTTTCTACTGACTCAGCAGGACATATTCGCTCCTTCTTTTACAAATACATTGTGCTCATTCAGCCTGAATGTCTGTCAGCATAAATAATATAAGGGATAGTGGACACTGTTTGTTAAAAGAAATGTGATTTAGAATCATAGAAACCCTGCAGTGCAGAAAGAGGCCATTCGGTCCATCAAGTCAGTACCACCCTCCAAAGAGCATCCCACCCAAACCCAGTTCCCCATCCTAGCTCCATTATCCCACATTTCTCAAGACTAATCCACCTAGCTTGCATAACTCTGGACACGACAGGCAATTTCCCATGGCCAATCCACCTAATCTACACAGTTTTGTACTGTGGGAGGAAACAGGAGCACCCAGAGAAAACACACACAACCACAGGGAAATTGTACAAACTCCATATAGCCAGTCGCCTGAGGGTGGAATCAAACCCAGATCCCTAGCACTGTGAGGTAACAGTGTCACCATGCCAATTAATGGCCCAGATGTCCTATTTCTTCCCTAATCTTTATTATATTCAATTAGAAGTCAATTCAAAGAAGAGTAGTCTTACTCTTCATTTTAATTAAAAGAAACCTTTTTTTATAATAATCGTATTTGTCAACCATCCACACTTAGCAATGATAGTTAGACATTGGTGGCATCAGTATAACCACAGCACAGGTTACATATGATCCCAGCGTCACTCCCTGGAGACTGCCCCCTGCTGTTACAAGCAATTAAAGCTAGGGCACAGTGTGTTTGGGAAGACCTACAGGATCAGGGGTTCTGCAGCCTTGGTGGCAATCGTATACTGCAACAACCTTTTGGCAAAGGAATCCAAATGCTTCATTGAAAAGGAGCCAGGGTCATTGATCTGAGGGAGGAGAACCCTCCACAATACTGATGCAGTGATAAGCCAAGCATGAAAGTCAGTTAAGATGAAAGTCACTTAAAATGAAAGTGATAGTAAATTCTTACAAGAAACAGAATACACATCATGTGGATACCTCGTGAAGCAGGGGACCATTTCACTATGAAACTGTATTTTCAATTTAGCAAGGTCTTTGGGCAAGATATTAGAGGGAAGCTTATATCCCACAGAATAGGGGGAAGGCATGGCTTAATAGTTTTATCATGGTATTAATAATACAGAAGCTGTGTTTCCACCATGGAAAGTGATGGAATTTGAATTCAATAAAGAATCTGGAAATAAGGATCTAATGATGAACCATTGTTGATTCTCATGAAAACCCATCTCACCTACTAATGTGAAGGAAATCAGCCATCCTTACCTGGTCTGGCCTACATGTGACTCCAGACCCACAGCAATGTGGCTGAATAAGAAAATTAGGTTTAAAAGAGGAAAGTAAGGAATACTTTAAAAGTCTCCCAATCCCACTTCCTGCCACTCTTCCATTGTCAAAATTGGTTAATCAGATCTCCCTTAAATCTATTAGTACTGTACTGTTATTGATTTAACTTCCTATTGTGGAACTGTTAACCTTTAGCTCTTGCCTGTTATGCAGAGAAATTTAAGTCAACTTAAATTGCCACTTGGTGTTTGCCCCAAGGCGATCTGTGTAGTGATGGTCAGTTCCAGGATGAAGTAAGAAGTGATTTAATTACAGACTGCCATTTGGTAACAGGGTAGAAAAACATCTAGTTCCACAAACAGAAACATCAGGGCGTGCATCATCCTTTTTAATTGAGATTTCAGAAGAAGCTGAAGGCTCCTACAAAATGAAACTAAATCAATAGCAAATTAAAGCCTCCATGTAATGAGGGTGAAGCTGTGGACAAGGAAACAAGGGAAATGAGTTCAATCTATCAACAGTAAAAAAGAGCTTGTTAAGTATAGGAACTAAAGTTGTTTTTAAAGAACAAGTTAATTAAATTTTCCATATCTTGAGCTGTACTCTGACTTCCTCCTAATTATGCAGTGGGAAAATGGTATGTAGTGTCAGATAGAGCGTCTGAGAGAAACATGCAAGAATTGCGTGTGTTTAACAGGGAGGAGAATAAACTTTTGAAGTGGTGTTATGTGAGGCAAATGGAATCTTGTCTTTCATTGCTGAAGAGATTAAGTTTACAAAGAGGAAAGTTATGCAACAGCTGTAAAGAGTGCTGGTGAGACCACACCTGGAGTTCTGCGTCCAGTTTTGGTCTCCTTACTTGAGAAAGGATGTACTGGGACGAGAGGGAGTGTAGTGGAGATTCAGTAGGTTGATTCTGGATTTGAGAGGATTGGCTTACGAGGAAAGATTGGGTAGGCTGGGCCTATATTCACTTGAGTTTAGAAGAATGAAGGGGGATCTTATAGAAACATAGAAAGTTATGAAGGGAATAGATAAGATAGAAGCAAGGAGGTTGTTTCTATTGGCAGGTGAAACTGGAACTGGGGTTATAGCCTCAAAATAAGGGGGGAGCAGATTAAGGACTTAGATAAGAAGGTACATCTTCACCTAAAGGTTGTGAATCTATAGAATTCCCTGTCCAGTGTAGCAGTAGAGGCGACATCACTGCATGTTTTTAAGGCAAAGATAGATAGATTTTTGAACAGTAAATGAATTAAGGATTACAGAGAGAGCACGGGTAAGTGGAGTTGAGTCCACAAAAGATCAGCCATGATCTTATTGAATGGCAGAGCAGGCTCAAGGGTCCAGATGGCCTGCTCCTCCTCCTAGTTCTTACATTCATTCAAGCTGCAGATACCAAGCTCAGATCTGTAATATGTTTGAATCCCAAAAAAAAGGATTTGTTGCAAGTTTTAACCTCGAAATGTAGATTTAATTACTACAGTATTCTCTGTATGCTTAATAATATTTTCAAATACCTTATTTTCATATGTTAGACGCTCATCATAGAAAGAATATGGAGACACACTTGCAAATAAAAGGAAAAGATTTGCAAGGATGTTACCAGGAGGTTTTGACCCTCGAGAAAGACTTTGGAGTATTTTGAGGCATCACGGTGGCTCAGTAGTTAGCACTGCTGCCTCAGCGCCAGGGACCCTGATTCAATTCCAGCTGCGGGTCACTGTCTGTATGGAGTTTGCACGTTCTCCCTGTATCTGCGTGAGTTTACTTTGGATGCACTGGTTTCCTCCCACAGTCCAAGGATGTACTGGTTAAGTGGATTGGCCATGCCAAATTGCCCATAGTGTGCAGGGATGTGTAGGTTAGGTGCATTAGTCAGGTAAATGTAGAGTAACAGGATATTGGAATGGGTCTAGGTGGGTTACTCTTCGGAGGGTTGGTGTGGACTTGTTGGGCTGAAGGGCCTGTATCCACACTGTAGGGATTCCATGAAGATTCTATTTTACTCTCTTAAAAGGGAAGACAATTGACCTGATGGAAGGTTCAAAATTATGACAAAAATCAACATGTTGCTAGGGAGACCAGAGCTGGCAACCATAAGTACAAGGTAGTCATTGTAGAAATTTAGCAGAAACTTCGTTACTGAGAGAGTGGTTAGAATGTGAAACTTGAGATCACAAGCAGTGTCATAGAGTCATAGAGTCATAGAGATGTACAGCATGGAAACAGACCCTTCGGTCCAACCCGTCCATGCCGACCAGATATCCCAACCCAATCTAGTCCCACCTGCCAGCACCCGGCCCGTATCCCTCCAAACCCTTCCTATTCATATACCCATCCAGATGCCTAATAAATGTTGCAATTGTACCAGCCTCCACCACATCCTCTGGCAGCTCATTCCATACACGTACAACCCTCTGCGTGAAAAATTTGTCCCTTAGGTCTCTTTTATATCTTTCCCTTCTCACACTAAACCTATGTCCTCTCGTTCTGGATTCCCCCATCCCAGGGAAAAGACTTTGCCTATTTATCCTATCCATGCCCCTCATAATTTTGTAAACCTCTAAAAGGTTACCCCTCAGCCTCCGATGTTCCAGGGAAAACAGCCCCAGCCTGTTCAGCCTCTCCCTGTAGCTCAGATCCTCCAACCCTGGCAACATCCTTGTAAATCTTTTCTGAACCCTTTCAAGTTTCACAACATCTTTTTGATAGGAAGGAGACCAGAATTGAATAGTACAGAATCACTTAAGTGCCAGCCAGGATAAGTAAGTATGAAGGAAGGACATAAAATGAATAAAAGGTTGATAAGGGGTGAGATGAAGTAAGGAGAGAGAAGAAGGAGAATAAAAAGATATTGCACAGATCAGTTGGGCAGAATAGCCTGTTTCTGAAGCTTAAATTCTATCCAAGTTTTGATCTCAGGAGGAAACTATAAAGATTTTGTTTCTCATTGCCATGAATTGACATTTTTCTTTTACTGTTTGTTCTAGGATAGCAAACAATCAAGGCCTTTGACAATGTTCTGCTTGGTAGACTGGTTCGTTAGATCACATAAGATGCAGGAAGAGCTAGCCAATTGAATACAAACTTGTCTTGAAGGTGGAAGACAAAGAGTGGTTTTAGAGGGTTGTTGTTCAGACTGGATGTGCCCATCAGTGTGCCGCAAGGATCAATGCTGGGTCCACTGGTGTTTGTCACTTATTGAAAAATTTGGGGGAGAATAGAGGAGGCACAGTTAGTAAGTTTGCAGATGACACCAAAATTGATGCTGTAATGGATAGTGAAGAAGGTCATTGCAGAGTAAAACAGAACCTTGATCACTGGGGGTCAGAGAGCCGAGCAATGGCAGATGGTGTTCAATGCAGGTAAATGCGAGGTGTTGCATTTTGGTTAAAAGCAAACAGGGTGTGACTTCCATAAATAATGGTAGAACATTAGGGAGTGTTGACAAACACAGAAATCTAGGGGTGCAAGTACATTGTTCCTTGAAAGTGTCTTCACAGGTCAATAGAATGATGAAAAAGGCACCTTCATTAGTCAGAGCGGAGGAGGAAGTGAGGACCAAAGATGCTGGAGATCAAGTCAAGAGTGTGATGCTGGAAATGCACAGCAGGCCAGGCAGCACCCGAGGAGCAGGAGAATCGAAGTTTCGGGCATAAACCTTTCATCAGGAATCTGATGCCTGATGTAGGCCTTATGCCCAAAATGTCAATTCTCCTGCTGCATAGATGCTGCCTGGCCTGCTGTGTTTTTCCAGCATCACACTCTTCGACTTCATCAGTCAGAGCACTGAGTATCGGAAATGTTACTGCTAGGCAAGACACTGGTAAGGCCGCATTTTGAGAATTATGCACAATTCTGATTGTGTTGAACGATGTAAAAAGTATTTTCAAGGATGTTGTCAAGACAGGAGGATTTGGTGTGAGGTTAGGCTGGATAGGCTGGGACATTTTTCCCTGGAGCCTAGGAGGCTGAGGGGTGACTTTATAGAGGTTTTTAAAATCATGAGGGGCATAGACAAGATGAATAGCGAAGGTTTTTTCCCTCGAGTAGAGGAATCCAAAACTAGAGGGCATAGGTTTAAGGTTAGAGGGAGAAGGTTTAAAAGGGACCTGAGGGGCAACCTTTTCATGCAGAGGGAACAAGCTGCCAGAGGAAGTGGTGAAGGTAAGAACAATTATGCTATTTAAAAGACATTTGGACATGTACATGGATAGGAAAGGTTTAGAGGTATATGGGCCAAACAGTGGGGTTCTGGAAGGGGAGGGTAGTTGAGGCAGGAAGCCTCACAATCTTTAAGAAGTCCTTGGGTGAGCACTTAAAATGTGCTCAACACCTAGTTTGGGAAAGTGGGGCTAGCATAGGTAATAGCATATTTTTGGCAGTATGGACTCGATGGACCAAAGGGCCACTTCTGTACCATCTGATTCTATGAAGGTTGGCAACGGGAGCAATAAGGTGGCAAATTAAAATTACAAGTAACCAGAAATTCGCACTTTGTTCTAACATGTTTAATGTTTTACTGGGTCAGTCTTAATCTAATGTCTTCCTTTATCTCTGTGTTGCATTCAGATGTTTTTCTGCAGCAATTCATACCTACTTGTACACAGTATTGATGTGCAAAATATCCCAGTCTTTTTTGGCTGTTACAGCATGAAATCTTTTATTCTCTACCCTCGTTCCACCTTATTCATTCTGCTTTCTTCTCTTTTCATCGGATTACAGAGTCCTAAATATCTATTTTTCTTCACTTTCAATGAAATCTAAAGCATTAACTCCACAGATGCTGCCTTAGTTGCTAAATCCAAAGATGTGCAGGTTAGATGAATTGGCTGTGCTAAATTGCCCATAGTGTCTAAGGGTGTGTAGGTTAGGTGCATGAGTCAGGGGTAAATGTAGGGGAATGGGTCAGGGTGGGATACTTTTCAGAGGGTCACTGTGGACTTGTTGGGCCAAAGGGCCTGTTTCACACAGTAGGGATTCTAATGCTAAATATTCAAACTTGTCTCATTCTTATTTCAGAGTTCCAGCATTGGTAATGCTTTGGGAGAAAGTGAGGACTGTAGATGCTGGAGATCAGAGCTGAAAAATGTGTTGCTGGAAAAGCGCAGCAGGTCAGGCAGCATCAAAGGAGCAGGAGAATCGGCATTTCGGGCATAAGCCCTTCTTCAGGAACGAGGAGGGTGTGCCAAGCAAGCTAAGATAAAAGGTAGGGAGGAGGGACTGGGGGGAGGGGCATTGGGAATGCAATAGGTGGAAGGAGGTTAAGGTGAGGGTATAGGCCGGAGAGGGGGTGGGGGCGGAGAGGTCGGGAAGAAGATTGCAGGTCAAGAAGGCGGTGCTGAGTCTGAGGGTTGGGACTGAGAAAAGGTGGGGGGAGGGGAAATGAGGGAGGTGGAGAAATCTGTATTCATCCCTTGTGGTTGGAGGCTTCCTAAGCGGAAGATGAGGCGCTCTTCCTCCAGGTGTCATGTTGCCATGGTCTGGCGATGGAGGAGGCCAAGGACCTGCAAGTCCTTGGCAGAGTGGGAGGGGGAGTTGAAGTGTTCAGCCACGGGGCGGTTGGGTTGGTTGGTGCGGGTGTCCCAGAGGTGTTCTCTGAAACATTCCGCAAGTAGGCAGCCTGTCTCCCCAATGTCGGGGAGGCCACATCGGGTGCAGCGGATGCAGTAAATGATGAAGTGTGTCGAGGTGCAGGTGAATTTGTGATGGATATGGAAGGATCCCTTGGGGCCTTGGAGGGAAATGAGGGGGGAGGTGTGAGCGCACGTTTTGCATTTCTTGCGGTTGCAGGGGAAGGTGCCGGGAGTGGAGGTTGGGTTGGATGGGGGTGTGGACCTGACGCGGGAGTCGCGGAGGGAGTGGTCTTTCCAGAACGCTGATAGGGGAGGGGAGGGAAATATATCCTTGGTGGTGGGGTCTGTTTGGAGGTGGCGGAAATGACGAAGGATGATGCGATGTATCTGGAGGTTGGTGGAGTGGTAGGTGAGGACCAGTGGGGTTTTGTCCTGGTGGCGGTTGGAGGAGTGGGGTTCAAGGGCGGAGGAGCGGGAAGTGGAGGAGATGCGGTGGAGAGCATCGTCAACCACATCTGAGGGGAAATTGCAGTCTTTGAAGAATGAGGCCATCTGGGTTGTTTGGTATTGGAATTGGTCCTCCTGGGAGCAGATGCAGTGGAGACGAAGGAATTGGGAATATGGGATGGTGTTTTTATAGGGGGCAGGGTGGGAGGAGGTGTAATCTAGGTAGTTGTGGGAGTCAGTTGGTTTATAATAAACATCTGTGTTGAGTCGGTCTTCCGAGATAGAAATGGAGAGGTCTAGGAAGGGGAGGGAGGAGTCTGAGACGGTCCTGGTAAATTTGAGGTTGGGGTGGAAGGTGTTAGTAAAGTGGATGAACTGTTCAACCACCTCGTGGGTAATGCTTTGCTTTTGTAAAAATTGTGCTCAAAAGATTAATCAAGTCATTTATTTCTTTGCAAAATAAAAGGCTCAAAACAATTGGTGGTTAGGCTTATTAATGGAAGGAGAGAAATAATTTGCATGTATATAGCATCTTTCACAACTTCAGTGTATCCAAAAGTACTGCTGATGAGAAGTTTTCAGTGATGCAATGTAGAGAAATGGGCAGGAAGTGGCATAATAGGAATGTCCCTGGTCTGGTAATCTGAAGAAACAAAAGCAGAATTTGCTGGAGTAACACAGCAAGTCTGGCAGTGTCTATGGCGAGAGAAACAGAGTTAAATTTCCAATCTAAATGACCCATCTTCACAATTGATAGCAGCTAGGAAAAAGTGGTACTTATACTGATGAAGTGTGTGGATGAGTGGACATGGAACCCAGAATCAGAGAGATGTACAAACTCTTCAGTCCAACTCCTCCATCCGACCAGATATCCTAAATTGACATAGTTCCATTTAGCCCATGTCCATCTAAACCCTTCCTCTTCATGTACCCATCCAGATGCATTATAAATGTTGTAATTGTACCAGTCTCCACCACTTCCTCAGGCAGCCCAATCCATACACGCTCTACCCTCTGCATGAAAAAGTTGCTTCTTAGGTCATTTTTAAAACTTTCCCCCTCACCTTAAACCTATGCCCTTCAGTTCTAGACTCCCACACCTCAGGGAAAAGACCTTGGCTATTCACTCTATCCATGCCCCCTTTTAATTTTATAAACTTCTATAGAGCAAGAAAGAGGAGAGAAAAAGGGTGGGAAAACAAAGCTATTTTGATGGTAAACCAGGGAAAAAGACAAGCTAAGTGGGTGACAATGGGGATTTTGTTGTAAATGAGTTGGCTGTGCTGAAAGCAATTCATTTCATAATTTCACCAGGGGTGGCAGGGTAAGGGGATAGATATGGAAGGAAGGTTCATGGTTTGAAATAGTTAAATTCGGCATTGCATCCTGACAGCTGTCAGGTACCTAGGTGGATGAGGTGAGCAATACTCAGGATGTGAAGGTATTCAAAAGAAAGCATAATTACAGGTAGGAGGACCTTCAGTTCCATGGAGAGATTGGAGAAGGAGTGACAGTTGGCATTGGAGAATTGAAAGTTGAGAAGAGATTTGATTACGGGGGTTCAAAATTAGGAATGATCTTGGCACAGTTGTTAGAGAGAAATTGTTCCCATCGGTGGAGGTACAATTGGCACACGAAGCAATGGGGATATGAGAAAAAGTATTCCATATGCCCCACTTCCTTAGGACCTGCAGTTCATGGTCTGAATGTGTGGTGGAGGCAGATTCAATTGAGGCAGTTGGAAGGGAATTGGATTATTTCCCATAAAAAGAAACGCTGCTGGGCTATGTGGAAAAGGCAGGGCTGGGGCATTAGATGTTCCTCGAGAGGGCTAGCACTCAAAGAACATCCTACTCCTGTGCTGTAACTAGTCCCTGATTCTATCTGGAATGCAATGCCTGAAAAGCTGGTCAAGGCAGACTCAGTAACACAAACCGGTGTCTCCCTGAGAAAAAGAAACATTTGCAGAGTTCTGGGGAAAATTGACAAAGTGGGTCAAAGCAGATAGCCCTATCAAAGAGGGAAGCCTGAATGGCCTCCTTCTGGCTTTTTAGAGGCACATAGTGAGTGCACAGAGGACTTAATGATATAACTAAAACCAATACAGTCCTTGTACTGTGAATTTCTCTGTATAACCCATCAAACAGCTTTGTGAAAATAACAAGAAGAATTCACCACATTGGGTCCTTCCATGATATTATAGAATCCCCAGCACACATTGAGGTCACTTGGCCCATTAGGTCCATATTGCAATTTGATTCTCAGCTGAAACTTTTGTCCTCTGTTCTCCAGAGTAGAGAATTTTCCACAGAGATGAGAATGATGATGGCTTGGCGTTGTCATAGTGATCAAAAGAAATTATCAATAAGCTGTGCAGGAAGGCCCTGCTGAACAAACACGTCCAATAGCATGACGACAAGAACTAAAATTATTATGCACTTTCCAGTGAAGTGCACTGTATACACGGACAAAGAGTCTGCAAGTGGTTTACTTTCATAATCATCGCCTGCTTTTTTCTCAAATACATCAGCCTGACATCTATCATAAAGAAGCTTTGTACCACTGTACTGCAAGTTAGGCACTGCAGACTTCCTCGAGTGTATCAAACTTTGATTTCTACAGGTCTGCAATAACAGCAGAAATCCTGAGCTCCAAGCCCAAATGGTGTTGGAGGGGTTGGAGGGTTAGTGTAGGGCAAGTTGAGGATATTGCAGAGTTATCTGATCACACACTCATTCCAACAGAATGGATATACTTTGTCTGGGTCATGACCGCTGTCTGTGATTTCAGTTTTGTCACATTTCCTCCATCATCACTGCATTCTTTTTCTCTCCCTGGAGCCCCTGTCAGTTTTCTAATCTCTGTTCTTTGGTCAAGCAATCTAGTTAATGAACTGTGGTCTCGTGAGTGATAATGGGTTTGTATGGGATCACAGCGAGCCAACTGGTTCTCAAAATTGGCGCAATGTCTTGGAGATGACTTCATCATGACCATAGGTCAAGCCAGATCATTAGGATGGTGGATTATATTGAAAGCAGTGACTGTGATACCGTAAAGGAACATTGTTTGCAGCTTCTGTCACCAAGTGATTATAGGAGTGAACTAGAGGTCAATAAATTTGAATCCCAACAGAGCAGGTTCCTAAATTGATAGAAAAATTGAGAATAGTTTGCATTATTATGAAAACGTAATTTGTTCACACATGACTTTCAGAGAAGGAAAAGGTCACCATGTTTATAAGCTAAGGTGAGGACCCATCTGTCTTCTTAGAATGTTGGTAAAGACCCTGAAGCATCAATTGTAAAGCAGGGAGTGGTATCCAAATATCCTTGGTAATATTTATATCTTAACCAACATTATATTATCTAGTTATTGTACCATTGCTGCTTGTGGGAGCCTGCTGTGTTCAAATTGGTGACTGTGTTTCCTTAGTTAAGACAGTGACTACTTCAGAAAATCACTTAATTTGATGGAAAGAACTTTGGGTTGCAAAAAGCACTAAAGCAATGTTTATTCATTCTACCTTTATTCTATCTTTCCATTCACCTTGCCTAAGCATCAGCAGCACCTTCCAAACCCAAGATCTCTACCGGGAATCAGTTTGTATTGGTGTGCACTACAACACGCTGACATTTTGCAAAGCCTGGAAGAAATTGCATGGACTGGTAGGTGAATCAGTAACCTGGAGTCACAGATTTCGACTAATTTGCAAAGAAAAAGCCAGGGGAAATGACAGCATTTTTGTTTGCAGTGAGTTGTTGCGACCTTGAAGGCATTGCAGATTTTGGATGTAGATTCCCTACAGTGCGAAAACAGACCCTCCGGCCCAATAAGTCCAACCCTCCGAAGAGTAACCCATCCAGACCCATTCCCCTACCTTATTATCCTACAGTTATCCTGACTATTGCACCTAATCGACATATCGCTAAACACTATGGGCAATTTAGATTAGATTAGATTACTTACAGTGTGGAAACAGGCCCTTCGGCCCAACAAGTCCACACCGCCCCGCCGAAGCGTAACCCACCCATACCCCTACATCTACATCTACCCCTTACCTAACACTATGGGCAATTTAGCATGGCCAATTCACCTGAGGAAACCGGAGCACCCGGAGGAAACCCACGCAGACACGGGGAGAACGTGCAAACTCCACACAGTCAGTCGCCTGAGGTGGGAATTGAACCCGGGTCTCAGGCGCTGTGAGGCAGCAGTGCTAACCACTGTGCCACCGTGCCGCCCACAATTTAGCATTGCCAATTCACCTAACCTGAACATCTTTGGATCGGGGGAGGAAACCGGAGCACCTGGAAAAATCCCAGATATTTGATAGTAATTTCCAAAAGAGAGTAGAAGACATGGTTAAAAAGCAAAAGTGTTTTGGAGCATGTGGAAAGGACGAGAGGGCTTTACCAATTGCAGTCCTCTCTGATAAAAAGGCATAGGCGTGATGGGCTGAACTGCCTCCTACAGTGCCACATTGATTTGTGGGTGGGATCAAAACCAAACACTAAACTGAACAAAAAACTGGGATCCATTACAGGAGGACCAAATTTCACCAGCAGAAATGGCTTCTTTTAGAAGACTGGTTGGTTGTATTGAAAAGCACTTCATAAAACACTGTTCACCCGATCATTAAAAGGAAAACCGACAAAATCTCAAAAGGGATCCTCAAGCACGGCAACAGAATTGAGAGGTTGCAACAAAGAAAATCTAAACAGCCTGGAGCTAAGAAAAGGGAAGACTGAGAGGGGACCAGGGGACATAAAAGCAAATTACTGCACCTGTTGGAAATGTGAAACAAACACAGAGAATGTTGGAGAAACCCAACAGGACTAGCAGCATCTGTGGAGAGAGAAATAGAATTAACATTTTGAGTCCAGTATGACTCTTCTCCAGACTGGAGGGTGTATTCAGTTAAGAAAGATTCAACAAGAGTTGATGTAGAGAGATTGTTCCTATTTCTAAGGGAATCCCAGACTAGAGACCATTAATGAGTGTTTGCTTGTCTGTCATTTTAGTTTGGTGACCCATTCCCATTCTGGCCTCTCTCAGTCCTTTCACATGCTACCTGATAAAGGAACAGTACTTCGAAAGCTTGTCTTCCAAATAAACCTGTCGGACTATAACCTGGTGTTGTGTGATTTTTAACTTTGCCATGAACACTGTCTTGATGAAGTCATGATTTGGAGATGCTGGTGTTGAACTGGGGTGTACAAAGTTTCTCACACTCACAACCCCCACCCCAGACAGACACACACACACACAGACAAAGACCCACATGCACAAATATATTTTGTGGGGTGAATTTGTACTTGCAGAGTTACATTGCACTTTGCTCAAAAACTGCATACATTCATGTAGAACTCTGAGCTCAAAAACTGCATGAACTTATGTAAAACTCTGTTATCTCACTTTTTAGATTAGAATCAATCTAAACATCAGGTCATGGACAGAGAACACGGGGGCTAACACCTTCAACATATTGTCTAGCTATCACCATTGTTAACAGCTAACCCGAGAATGCAACTTTAAAAAAAAGGTTTTGTGATTTACACATGAAAGAAGTGAAACTATCACGGTATTCTAACAGATGAAAGGCTTAGCAGACAATCAATTTTTCAATGTATAATTTCAGTTCCATCTCACTGTAAATTTTTGCTATAAATTCTGTGAGTTAGGATCGAGCCCTCCACAATCACCTGATGAAGGAGCGTCGCTCCGAAAGCTAGTGTGCTTCCAATTAAATCTGTTGGACTATAACCTGGTGTTGTGTGATTTTTAACTTTGATGTAAGTTAGTAGAATCTCATGAAACAACATTACTTTCCTTTACTTGCCCCATTACCACCTCCTTTTGCTTTTCACCATCACCCCATTGTTGGTTGCTGACTCTCTCTTGCCATCCTGTCGAGACTCCGCCCTTTTGTTCCTTCCTCTCTCTGTTCTCTGATTTTGAATTTGCTGAGAAGTTGTTCCAGATCTTATGATGGGTCACCTACCTGACACTTCACTCTCTGCAGATGATACCTCATAGAGTCACAGAGCCATAGAGGTGTACAGCAAGGAAACAGACACTTCGGTCCAACTCGTCTACGCTGACCAGATATCCTAAATAAATCTGGTCTCATTTGTCAGCATTTGGCCTGTATTTTTCTAAACACTTCTTATTCATATATCTATACTACATGCTGTAATTGTACCAGCCTCTGACAACTCATTCCATACACGCACCAGCCTCTCCATGAAAAAGTATTCTCTTAGGTCCGTTTTATATCTTTCTGCTCTCACCTATGCCCTCTAGTTTTGGACTCCCCCATCCTGGGGAAAGGACTTTGTCTATTCACCCTATCCATGGCCTAACCAATGTCCTATACAGCCACAACGTGACATCGCACCTTCTATACTCAATGCACTGACTAATAAAGGCAAGCATACCAAGTGCCTTCTTCACTATGCTGTCTACCTGTGACTCCACATTCAAGGAACTATGAACCTGCACTCCAAGATCTCTTTATTCAGCAGCAGTCCCCAGGACCTTACCATTAAGCGTTTAAGTCTTGCCCTGACTATTTACAGCAGTTTCTATTTATATTCTGTTGTAGTTTCTTGCTGTTTTGTCCATAAATGTGACAGCTACTAATAAATCCAATGAGCGATTCAGCAGAAAATTCTTTATGAATGATTCTGGCAATCTTTCCAAGGAACATTGTTATTTTAATGCCTGGCAAGAGAGCAACTATGACATGGAGAAAATATCTTTTACACGTTAAGTACCTAGAATGGACTACTGGCACTGGAAGGGGTGCAGAGGAGGTTCACTAAGTTGATTCCAGAGTTGAGGGGGTTGGCTTATGAGGAGAGACAGAGTAGACTGGGATCATATTCATTGGAATTCAGAAGAATGAGGGGAGGATCTTATAGAAACATCAAATTATGAAGGGAATAGTTCAGCTAGAAGTAGAGAGGATGTTTCTGCTGGCACGTGAAACTAGGACAAGAGGGCATAACTTCAAGATTAGGGGGAGCAGATTTAGGACTGAATTGAGAAGTAACTTCTTCGCTCACAGGGTTGTGAATCTATGGAATTCATTGCCCAGGGAAATAGTTGACGCTACTTCATTAAACATTTTTAAAGCTAAGGTAGATAACGTTTTGAAAAATAAAGGAATTAACAGTTATGGAGAGAACACGAGTAAATGGATCTGAGTCCACAAAAAGATCAGCTATGATCTTATTGAATGGCAGAGCAGGATCAAAGGGCCAGATGGCCTACTCCTGCTCCTAGTTTGGATGTTCTTATGTTATTAGGAAGTTGAAAGCTTTTACTGTACCTTAAAGAGTGAGAGAATGATGTTCTGAACTGAGAGATTACGAGCACCCTGTGTTATATGAGTAGATGGCAATCTCAGAGCGTACTGGAAAATTGAAAATCTTTCACATTTGGCTGTAAAATGGATACCTGAGTTGGCTGCTGTTTTGAAAACGTTTTGAATTTAACCAATCAGTTTAAATTATGCCCCAGAATACTAAAGTCCAATCAAGTTTGAATTTATTGTTTTGCCAACATTGAACCAATGAGACAATCCAATGTTGGGGATATAATAAAGGCAGACATTTTGAAAGTTGGAGACAGAGCAATTGCCACTGAGAAAGACCCAAGAAATTAGGAAACACTCTTTATCAAAGGTACCTTTTCATATGAAACATTGAAAGAAGACTACCCAGGGAGATCTTCAGTCAAAAGAAGACACCAAAGACAACAGCCACTGTATGGTTTTGAAATTAGGTTAATGTAATTTTAATAAGTGTCATATTGGAACAGCATATTGTTATAGATTTAGAGGCAGGAAATAAGCAGTTAAGGAAAGGAGTTGCAATTAGTTGTTGTTTAATGTTCACTTTTCGAGTTAAAGAATAAACTGATGTCATTTTCTTTAAATAGTGGAATTTGGGGAGTTCTCTGTCACCTCATATTTTACCAGATTGTGAGGTGAGGTGAGATTTTCTGGGTGTTTGGTTTAATTAACAGAGGAGTTCCCTGCCATGTCATAACAAACCTTCATCAGTCCTTGCTCCTCAGATGCTGCCTGAACCGCTATGCCTTTTTCAGGACCACACTCTCTCAACTTCAAGATGGCGGCGGCATAGTATGGCAGTTTTAGGGTTCCTGAGCCCATGGTTCATCAACTCCTTTTCTCCGCCCACTTTTCTATTCTTTCTACCCTTTCTCGATCTCTTCTCTTATCCCTTTTTACCTTCTTTTGAGGAGCTTGGTCATGGGACACATGGCGGCGGCGGTGGCAAGATGGCACTGGGGAGTGATGACTCTTTGCGGCAGTGGGAGGTGATGCCAGTCACAATAGTGGCAGCATTACTGGGCCTGGCATAGGACCCACATTGGCAGCACTGGTGACGGCAGCTCTGAGCTGGGAGCCTGCTGGCCCCTCCCACATCCTAATTCCAGGAACCAGCTAATTTCCAGCATCAGGAGGAAAGCCAGTGTGTTCGCAGGTGGGCTGGCACGTGGCTGGACAGAACTAGCCCTTTCCTTTGCTTTTATTCCTTTAATTCCTGCTTTTTATTTCAAATTCTAATATGGCGCCGAAGAGTGGTGCTTCTATGCACTTTTCACTGCATTCCTGTACTTAGGCACAATAAAATCTAATCTAATCACAGCCACTCAACACAGGCCAAGATTAAAACTCCTGGCAATTGGCACTGCCTAACACTACAGGGAGCAATATCTTTAACTGCTGGGTCAAGGGGAACCCTGCACAGTAATGTCAAAGGATATGGCAGCCCTGACTATAAATCATTTAGCAAGGGCTTTAGTCGAATTATTCTGCTGTGTTGATTGACATAATGTGAACAACCTATAAGCAAAGATGTTCACAAGCATCCCTTGTGAAGCCTTTAGTTATTATGGTGCTTATGACAGCAACACGATCAACATTGCCCTCATATCGGGCTTTGATCTGCAGCATCATCGATGATACTGTACACACAGCAGTGCTTTTGGCAACAAGGAGAAAAAGGAATCTTATTTAGTGCAAATTATTCAAGATAACTGCGGAAAGCAGTAACTGGCATCTCATTACCATTCAGAGATCACTTGGGCTAATCTACTTGGAGTCTTCAAATGTCAGCTGCACCTTTCTGTTGAATAATAACACCAGCAATGCCTTCACAGCAGCCCGCAATTTATGTAGCTTCTGTTTGTTCAAAACATTCTCAGCAACAAACAACCCGCACACTTTGATTAATTGCTTTGGCCTCTGGCTTTGCCATTTAACCATCGGGTATTACCTTATCTACTTGTGACAAGAAAAGAATTATTGCGATATGCATGCAAGGGAAAGGCCATGTACCTGATGGTTAGTCACTGATACTTGCAAGTGAGCTGGTCAGACAGCCCAACTATCCAGGCTGAATACATGAATGGTGTTGCGATTTGCATTCAGTTATCTACAATTGTGAGGTGTTGGTGGTATAGGGTTATTCTCAATAGGCAAACAGACGAGATGAATTTCCTGGCTGAAATAATTGCATCAAGGCTGGTATCCCGTCTCCAGGTCAACCTTTGTTTACATGTGCAGAGTGCAAGGGCTATGACCAGCCAGCTCAGTGTCAGTCTGTAGAATGAGGAGAATCTCTGACTCTCCTGTTTCTTTTGTTAAATTTTATTAACCAGTACAAGTTACAAACCAACAGTTTAACAATGAACAGCAGTTTATACGGGAAAGGAGCAGCAAAGCCCAAACTCGCAAGCCCCACCGTACAACCAGTTTCCAGGGAAACGAGATAACCTCGAGTCCCACCCAACATTATCAAGAAGGAAACAGTCAGTGCAATCACATACAGATGGCTCGATAAACTGAACACTAAAACAGTGCAAAAAACACAGACACCCCCATCAACCCAGCAAATCAGCCATCCCTCCCAACTTCTGGCCACTCAAAGGCAGCCTGTCCTTATGTCCCTTCAGGTTCTCAGTCCACCCTATGTCCCTTCCGGCTCTCCGTCCGTCCTAACACACCTCTAGGGCTGCCGGTCCAGTTTCCCCCCACCTCCCACCCCCAAGGATGACAGGACTCCTGTTTGTTTTGCATTTTATTAAACAGTACAATTTACAAACAATTAACATTAACAACTGTATACAGAGAAACAGCAATTTTACAAGGGAGAGGATCGGCAAAGCCAGGCCCCAAACCCTACCATTCAACAGGTTTTCAGGGAAATGAAGACAAGCCTCAAATTCCACATTCAGTCGGTCATCACAAAAGTAACACTAACAAATACACACAAGACAGTCCCATCAAATAATAAACAGTGCGTGGAATACAGACCCCCTCCCCCCTGCAACCCAGCAAGCTACTCGTCCCTCCCACCTTCCAGCCACTCTAAGACAGCCCATCCCTATGTCCCTTCCAGCTCTCTGTCTGCCCCATGCCTCTTCCAGCTCTCGGTCTGTCCTGACACACTTTCCAGCCACTTCTAGGACTGCCCGTCCTGTTTCCCCAGCCCCCTCACCTAGGTTGACAGCGCTCTCCTGTTTGTCTCTGTCAGCCAGGGCACCCTAATTGGTCCAGGTTAACAACCCCAATCAAGGATCTGGTAGTCAATGAGACCCACCTGGCCCTCGTTCCAATCACTATACTGGGGAAACCCAGAATGGTAAATGGTGAAATTTGAATTCAATAAAAATTTGGTAATATAAAGCTCTCCTAATAGTGACCATATACCCGCTGTTGATTGTCATAATAAAACATTCCTGATGAAGGGCTTTTGCCCGAAACGTCGATTTTCCTGCTCCTTGGATGCTGCCTGACCCGCTGTGCTTTTCCAGCAACACTCTAATCTTGACTCTAATTTCCAGCATCTGCAGTACCCACTTTCACCCTGTCATAACAAAACACCCGAACTGATTGACAAATGCTCTTTAGTGAAGGAAATCTGCCATCTTTATCTGGCCCTGGCCTATATGTGACTCCAGGTCCACAGTGATGTGGTTAACTGCCTTCTGGAACATTTGGGATCGTGTTGTGAAGATGTGGGTGTATTGTAACTTTAAGAGAGTTAAAAACTAGCAGAACTACCTGACAGCACCAAGTGTTCTGAACAAGGTAACAATGTAACACTTGGTCGAAAGCTAGGTTAGCTGAACAGAACAATGCATTCAAATATTTAAAAGCCATATTAACCACCAAACCAGTTTTAGCTGCACCAACTTTTCAAAACCTTTTAAAGTCACCATCGACGCTAGTGACACTGGAGTTGGAGCTGTACTCCTACAGGAAGATGAGGATAGGATTGAATTGTCAATTGGTTACTTTTCGAGGAAGATCAACATCCACCAGAGGAAATACTCCACACTAAGGCAGAACCGTTGAGTTTGGTACTGATGTTATAACACTTTAATGTGCATGACACAAACAATGTGTCAGGGACGGTGGTGTACACGGATCACAATCCACTTACATTCTTAGAATGCTTTAAAAACAAGCATATGAAACTATTTTGTTGGAGTCTTATGTTAAAGACTTTTAATTTAAAAATAGCACATGTTGTGGGTCATAAGAGTGTAATCACAGATGTGTTATCACAGATTTAACTGGTTTAGATGAGATTTGTTTTTAATTAATGTTTTTTTCTCTCTCTCCCTGCCCCCCCCACCTAGTTATATAAGAAGAAGTTAAGGTAAACTTATATTGAAGTTATCTGTATGTTAGAGTAATGTGTTTACAGAATAGAAAAAAAAAGCTATCTTTTCATTCTGATGGTTCATTTTTTCTTAAGGGCGGAGGTGTTGTGAAGATGTGGGTGTACTGTACCTTTAAGAGAGTTAAAAGCTCACAGAACTACCTGACACAGCACCAAGTGTTCTGAATAAGGTAACAATGTAACACTTGGTCGAAAGCTAGGTTAGCTGGGTTGCCGCAAAATGACAAAACAGATTTGAATTTGGCCAATCAGTTTAAATTGTACCCCATAAATGACCAAACTCCAATCATTTGAATTTAGTATCTTGACAATCTTGAAAGCCAATGACACAATCCAATGCTTTGGGGGTATAAGACCAGGGAAAATTGATCAGTTGGGAGGAAAACTGCCAAGCCAACAACATCTGCAGACTGCCCAGAGAATAGCTCTCTGAAAGGTACCATTATTGATCAGTAACCTCTGAAGCATAATCCCTAAGAAGAATAAAAGAAGATTAGACATCTGGCTGGTTTTATCGGACAAGTATTATAGAAGGGGAAGAAAAAGATAAGTTAGAGGAAGGAGTTGTAAATAATTGTTAGTTAATTATTCTTTGTTATGCTTTAAGAAATAAAGTTGTTACTTTAATTTTAACAGATTACTGCATGGGATAAATCTTTTCTGTGTTGCTGGTTTAAATTAAGCAGGAGGGTTTACCCCATGCCACGAGGGCTCGTCATTGGGATTTGAACTGGTTTAGACAGATTTGAATAGATTTGAGGGTACGAAAAATCCCAGCAGCTTTAAACACTTGCAGGTTAGTTTCCTGAATCTTTAAATAAAATGTAGGTAAGGCAATTTGTTTACGTTTGGTGACTTGTGGTTGATGAAATTAAAAGTGAGTGAAATGACTCTTAAAATTACTGAAGAGGTTCTGGGATTTGACGATGATTCTCAAACTTGCCAAGAAAGTTTAGAAGGAAAGAAAAAGGCCATATTTTTAGAATTAGCAAATAAGTTAGATTTGGGTTCAACCAAGGGCAAAAGTAAAGCTGAAATTGTAAGGGGGTTAATTCAAATACTTACGTGTATCAGAGAAACAGACAAATGCAGTAGAGGTATTAAAACTTAAATTACAATTATGGAAAATGGAGTTTGAAGATAAACAAATGGAGAGAGAGTAAAAAAGAGAGAGAAGAGAGAGAGTGAGAGGAAAAAGAAAGAGAGAGAAGGTTCTTAGTTGAGCAAAAAGAGAGAGAATTTTGCGACTTAGTCAGCAAAGTCAAGTTAACAGGACGCAGATTAAAAGAGATGGCAGTGATATATATAAATATGTCAAAATTCTGCCACATTTTGATGAGAAAGTTGAAAACTTTTTTATTTCATTTGAAAAATTGCTAGGCAGATGGTGTGGTCCAAGGATTTATGGGTAATGCTAGTTCAGACTAAACGGGTAGGCAGAGCTAGTGAGATATTTGCTGCATTGTCAGATGAGGGGTCAAGACATTATGGAGAGGTCAAACAGGCTATTTTAAGTGCTTATGAATTGGTACCAGAAGCTTATAGACAGCAGTTCAGAAACACCAAGAAGGAACCAGGTCAGACTTATGTTGAGTTTAAAGAATTAAACTAGTCATTTTGATTGATGGGTGCGTGTTTTGAAAATAGAAAGGACCTTTGAGGCTCTAAGAGAGATTATTCTGCTGGAGGAGTTTAAAACGTCACTTCCAGAAATGGTAAGAATTCATGTAGAGGAACAGAAAGTTCAGGAAGTGAGAAGGGAAGCAGAGTTAGCAGATAAAAACATGTTGGTGCATAAGACAAGCTTCCGGTCAGAAATTTGTCCTGTGAGGGATAGAAGTTGGGAGAAGGGGAGATCCTACACTATGAAACCAAGAGGAGAGAGCGCTGGTAAGAATTTACTGCAGGATAAAAAAGAAGCCCAAGAGGGTGTAAAGGAGGAGAAAGGTCTCAGGTATTTCCACTGTGGTAAAGGGGGACATGTAAAGTCACAGTGTTGGTCATTAAAGAAAGGCACTGTGGTAAAAGGTGAAGTAAAAGAAGTTAAACCTTTGGCATTAGTGAAGATAGTAAAGGAGACCCCAAGAAGGGCCAAGGAGCTGGAGGAGAGTGCACAGCCTAGACAGGGGCTGGGTATGGAGTTAGTACCTGATCTCTACAAAGAATTTGCCTCAGTGGGTAAAGTTTACTCAGAAAGAGCAGGGGGAGAAGGACAAGAAGTTATAATTTTGAGAGATACAGGATCTAACCAGTCACTGATAGTAAGGGATGAGTGAATATGCACTCTTTCTGATCTGTTACCCGAGAGTGTGGTAATTTGTGGGATAGATGGACAGAAATTTAGCATTCCCCTATGTAAGATCAGGTTGGAATGCTGACTTAAGACTGGGGAAGTTCCAGTGAGAGTGATTGACAGAGTGTAAGTTCCAGGAATTCAGTTTGTTCTTGGGAATGATTTGGCAGGATCCAAGTTGGGAGTGACACCCCCTGTTGTAGAGAAGCCCAAGGAAGACCAAGAAACTGAGGAGTTAAAACAGAAATATCCTGGTATTTTCTCAGACTGTGTGGTAACTACATCCCACTATCAAAGTCACAGCACGAAGCGAAAAGTAAAGAGAAAGATGAAGGAGTTGAGGTTCAATTAGCAAATGCCCTGTGTGACGTAATGGTGCAGGAAAATCCTGAACAGGCAGAGGGTCAGACAGAAATGTTTACTCCTGAAAGACTAAGAGACTTGTAACAGCAAGACAAGACAATAAAAGATATATATGTGGATGCGTAGTTCGAAAAGGAGGCTGAGAATATTGTGGAGGATTATTATCTGAAAGATAGAATCCTGAGATGGTAATGGAGACCACGGCAGGTTAGTGCAGAGGAGAAATGGGCCAAAGTGCACCAGATTGTGTTGCCAGTAGCATACAGACAAGAAGTGTTATGGGTAGTACATGAACTATCTGTTGGAGGTCACTGAGGGGTACGATAGACTCAGGCTAAGGTATAAAAACATTTTTATTGGCCCAGAATGCACAACAATGTGGTTAACTTTTGCTGTCCGTGTCATACATGCCAAATGGTAGGTAAGCCACAGGCGGTAATGATACCAGCACTTTTTTTTGACAATTCCAGCATTTGAAGCACCTTTCAAGTGGGTTATAATTGACTGTGTAGGTCCCCTCCCGAAAACTAAAAGTGTGAACCAGTACTTGTTACCCATAATGGATGTGTTTACCAGATTTCTGGAGGTAATTCCATTACAGGCAAAAAGGGTGGTAGAGGAGTTAGTTTCTTCACCTGGTATTGCCTCATTGTGTCCAGGGATGTGTAGGTTAAGTGAATTGGCCATAGGAAATGTGAGATTATAGGATGGGGAGGGGGGGGTGGGTGGAGGTGAGTCTGAGTGGGATGCCCTTCAGAGCGTCAGTGTGCACTCAATGGGCCAAATGGCCTGCTTCTGCTAAGTAGGGAATTTATGATTCTAAATGTCCCCATTTGAAAATGGACTCAGTAGTTGAACTGTATGACCAGTATATGGAGGAGCCAGTTTTGGACTGGGTTGGACAAAGTTAAAAATCACACAACCCCAGATTACAGTCAAACAGGTTTATTTGGAAATACGAGCTTTTGGAGCAATGCTCCTTCATCAGGTAGCTGTGGGACAGGATCAAAAGACACGGAATTTATCGCAAAAAATTACAGTGTCATGCAACTGAAATGATGTATTGAACAAACCAAGATTGCTGTTAAGTCTTTCATCTTTTAAAATGGGTTGCAGGTTGCAGTTCATTAATATGTAAATTCCAGAGCTTCTTTTAAGTCACATTCTTGAGATAACTTAAGGTTTTATAAAATAAAAGTGACATCTCAGCTCAGACAAAGGGGTGAGGTTGGAGTCTGTCCGTATCCCAGTCTTGAGTCAGACTGGTTCTATTTCCAAAGTAGGAATTTCCAAAATATTACACAGATTGACTGCCTGCAGATTGTGTGCTTTTTGATCAAAATAGAATGTACCTGCAAATATAATTCTGCAAATGCAAACTCACCCCATACACTTATGTGTGTGTGCGTGCATGTGAGAGAGAGAAAGAGAGAGAGAGCATGTGAGTGTATACATGTGAGTGTGTGCGTATGAGTGTGAGTGTGCGTGAGTGAGTGTGTGTTTGCATGTGTGCATGTTTAGTAAAGTGTGTGTCAGTGTGATGGAGTATAAGCCTGTGAGAGGGTGTGTGTGTGGGTGTGAGTGTAGGGGCTGTATGTGTGCATAGGAGAGACAGCGTGTGTATGAGAGAGGGTCTATGTGAATGTGAGTATGTAAGAGTGCGTATGTATGTGTGTTTGTATCTGCATGTGAGAGAGATAGAGAGAGTGTGTATCATGTAGTGAGGTCACCTGTAGTGTGACATGAACTCAAGGTCAAGGTTGAGGCCATCCTCATGGGTTTCGAACCTGGCTGTCAGCCTCTGTTCAGCCACTGTGCGTTGTTGTGTATCCCAAAGTCCACCTTGCAGGATGGTCACCTGAAGATCGGAGGTCGAATGTCCTTGATCCCCGACTGGGAGGGAAGATCCCTGTCTGGCGACTGTTGCGCAGTGTCCACTCATCTGTTATCGTAGTGTCTGATTGGTCTCACCAATATACCATGCCTCTGGGCATTCTTGCCTGCAGGGTATCAGATAGACAATGTTGGCCGAATCGCATGAGTACTTGCCATTAACATGGTGGGTGGTGCCCCCACATGTAATGGCGGTATCCATGTCAACACTCTGACATGTCTTGCAGTGGTTGCCATGACAGAGTTGAACGGTGTTGTAGTCAATGTTGTCCTGAAGGCTGGGCAATTTGCTGTGAACAATCGTCTGTTTAAGGCTTGGTGGTTGTTTAAAGGCAAGAAGTGGAGGTGTATGGAAGGTCTTGGCAAGGTGTTCACTCTCATCGATAATGTGTTGCTAGCCGCAAAGAACATGGCATAGTTTCTCTGCATGCAAACACAGACTCTCTCATATGCACTAACACACACACACATACACATGCACACACTCAATCTCTCTCTCTCTCTCTCTATCTCTCTCTCATGCATACACATGCAGATATAAGTCTATGGGGTGAATTTACATTTGCAAAACTATATTTGCAGATCCATTCTATTTTGGTCAAAAAGCACATAATCTACAGGCAGTCAATCCATGTAATATTTTATAAATTCCTGCTTTGGAAATAGAACCAGTTTCTTTGAGTTTTTTGAAGAAGTAACAAAGAGGATTGATGAGGGCAGAGCAGTAGATGTGATCTATATGGACTTCAATAAGGCGTTCGACAGTGTTCCCATGGGAGACTGAATAGCAAGGTTAGATCTCACGGAATACAGGGAGAACTAGCCATTTGGATACAGAACTATCTCAAAGGTAGAAGACAGAGGGTGCTGGTGGAGGGTTGTTTTTCAGACTGGAGGTCTGTGACCAGTGGAGTGCCACAAGTATCGATGCTGGGTCCTCTACTTTTTGTCATTTATGATTTAAATGATTTGGATGCGAGCATAAGAGGTACAGTTAGGAAGTTTGCAGAAGACACCAAAATTGGAGGTGTAGTGGACAGCAAAGATGGTTACCTCAGATTACAACAGGATCTGGATCAGATGGGCCAATGGGCTGAGAAGTGGCAGATGGAGTTTAATTCAGATAAATGCAAGGTGCTGCATTTTGGGAAAGCAAATCTTAGCAGGACTTATACACTTAATGGTAAGGTCCTATGGACTGTTGCTGAACAAAGAGACCTTGGAGTGCAGGTTCACAGCTCCTTCAAAGTGGAGTCGCAGTTAGATAGGATAGTGAAGAAGGCATTTGGTATGCTTTCCTTTATTGGTCAAAGTATTGAATACAGGAGTTGGGAGATCATGTTGCGGCTGTACAGGACATTGGTTAAGGCACTGTTGGAATATTGCGTGCAATTCTGGTCTCCTTCCTATCAGAAAGATATTGTGAAACTTGAAAGGGTTCAGAAAAGATTTACAAGGATGTTGCCAGGGTTGGAGGATTTGAGCTATAGGGAGAGGCTGAACAGCCTGGGGCTGTTTTCCCTGGAGCATCGGAGGCTGAGGGGTGACCTTATAGAGGTTTACAAAATCATGAGGGGCATGGATAGGATAAATAGGCAAAGTCTGTTCCTTGGGGTCAGGGAGTCCAGAACTAGAGAGCATAGGTTTAGGGTGAGAGGGGAAACATATAAAAGAGACCTCAGGGGCAACCTTTTCACTCAAAGTGTGGTACATGTATGGAATGAGATGCCAGAGGAAGTGGTGGAGGCTGGTACAATTGCAACATTTAAGAGGCATTTGGATGGGTATATGAATAGGAAGGGTTTGGAGGGAAATGGGCCGGGTGCTGGCAGGTGGGACTAGATTGGGTTGGGATATCTGGTCAGCATGGACGGGTTGGACCGAAGGGCCTGTTTCCATGCTGTACATCTCTATAACTCTATGACTCAAGATTGGGATCCAGGCAGACTCTAATCTCACACCTTTAATTCATTGTCTGAACTGAAATGTCACCTTTTTTTTATAAAACCTTAAGTTATCACGAGAATATGACTTAAAAAGAAGTTCTGGAATTTACATATTAATGAACCAAAACCTGAAACCCATTCTAAAAGGTGAAAGACTTAACAGACTTAACTAGGTTTGTTCAATATATCATTTCAGTTGCACGACAGATAATCAGTTGCTATAATGCTTAAGATCCTGTTCCACAACTACCTGATGATGGAGCAGCGCTCTGAAAGCTAGTACTTCAAAATAAACCTGTTGGACTATAACCTGATATTGTGAGATTTTTATCTCTGAGCAGTCGCAGTGATTCCATCCTTTTACATGTTTGCACCAACAATCCTTCTACCTTTCTGCAACAAAGCAAAAACCTTACCAAATTAAAAGTTATTCCTGGTGTGCACAACACACATCCACCCCAACATGAAAGACGGGCAGGCCAAAACCTGCCCTCTGCCCGGGCCTGGTCTTTGCCACCTTGGCCAGGTCCAGACACAGCCCCATAAGTTGTTCCTTTCATCTTCCTGCCAATCCTTCCTCCCATTGTGGTCAACATGGGGCTGAGGTGTAGCTAGGCAACGGCAGTGAGTTGCAATGTCCTCATGTACTCTGCATGAACTCAAGTTCCTCCCAGGCCAGAGAAATTAGCAGAATCTGGGAGCCCGTGAATCAAGTTAACAGTTCACTTCATGGGATGGTCATGTATGACACCCTCACATCAAAGTTACAATTGCCAAAAGGAGGGGGACTCCTACGGAGAGGCGCCTCTATTGAGGAAGACGTTACTTTTCAGACTCCTTTCATTAATCAAACAAACATATAAACAAATGAACAGCCCCATTAAGCAGCACTGCCAGGTTATTATGGCAAAACAAAAATGACAAAGAAAACCTATTGATCTATCATTTTAGGAGAAAATAACAGTTTGCGCCCTTGCAGTGCCCATAGGTCATACAAAGTTTTGAGGGTACCAGTGGAGACCCCATGCTCTCTCTTTAGGTACACCCTGGTGCAAGTACAGATGCATAATGGGGCAAATGGTATGGTTGAGTCGATCCTCTCAACTGTTCCCACTGTCTGGACCTTTTAATGGCCACTTTGAATAGGCTAAAGGAATAAACTAATGAGGATCTACTCATCCTGCTCTACAATAGGTGAGGAAAAATCAGGAATGCAAGTCACAACTGAGGAGTATTTGCTGAGGACTTTGAACCAGGGGCTGCAACCTCTCAAAGTCAACACATACAAGGAGCATGGACATGGGAAGGCCGTGTCAATTATCGATGATCGTGTCTCGATGCTTTTTTTTCTTAACGGCAGTAGTGCTTATTCTTTCCCCAGCATCCATGTTGTGTATGTGCAGGTGAAGGACAACAGGTGCATCAATTTTTATTCATTTTCCACCACCAGGAAGAAAGGAATACCAGAGAGGCCAGTGACAAGCAGTGCCCATCTCATCAATGGGCAGTGCTGCATGATCAAAACAGTGAAGGGAAGGGCAGGGATTAAATCAAAATAGAGTCGGGGGGGGGGGGGGCGGCATAAAACACTCCATGCCCTATGGTGCCCATCTTTCCCTGAAAACCTCGAGGGTGTTGGTAAACACTGTGTGCTTCTTCTCCAGGGATACCCAGGCACGGACGTGGAGGCTGTCTCGACACACTGCACTGAGTAATCTAAAGGCAATTAAGTTAATTAAACTGTTAACATTCCCTTAAACTGATGCAGTGACAAAAATCAATATCAAAGGAAACTCATCAAGTCAAATGGAAGTGTCTTTATCAGGACTGATGGTGCACTCCATGCCCGACAGTTCCCAAAGGTCATAAAAGGCTTTGAACATACCAGGAGAACACCTCAGGCTCATTCTCCAAAGAAACTACCCCCAGAAAACAGGCACGCAGGTCAGACAACTGACCCCTTCAACGACTCACTGCATGCAGGCCCCCTTGGCCATGCCTGCAGCAGGTGGTCCTCCAATCTGCCTGTTGACCACCCCTAACCCCGTCTCCACCGGTCAGCACCAGGTTTCCAAAAATCAGGAGCGTGGGATGGAAAAGCAACGAAAAGATGAGCCACCTCACACAAAATATATACACATGTGAAATGTGGACTCCTGAAAGCTGCAGAAATTACAGGCAAGCGTTTCTCATCATTCTACTTTGACCAAACAGAAACCAAATTAGTTAGTTGACAGCCCCCTCAGGGAGAAGGTGAGGACTGCAGATGCTGGATCAGAGTCAAAGGTGTGGTGCTGGGAAAGCACAGCAGGTCAGGCAGCATCCAAGGAGCAGGAAAGTTGACATTTCAAGCATAAGCCCTTCATCAAGAATGAGGCTTGTGACCCAAGGGTGCTGAAAGATAAATGGGAAGGGGGGTGGGGCTAGGGGGAAGGTAGCTGGGAACGTGATAGGTAGGTGGAGGTGTGGGGGGTGTGGTGATGGTAATGGGTCAGAGGGGAGGGTGGACAGGTAGGACAGGTCAAGAGGGCAGTGCTGAGTTGGAGGGTTAGATCTAGGAAAATGTTGGGGGGAGGGGAAGTGAAGAAACTGGTGAAATCCACCTTGATCTTATGTGGTTGGAGGGTCCTAAGCAGGAAGATGAGGTGTGGGATGGCTAGAGTTTAGCGGTGGAGGAGGCCCAGGACTTGCATGTTTTGGCGGAGTGGGAGGGGGAGTTAAACGGTTGGAACAAACATTAAGAAGAAAGAAAATTTAACAAACTGGATATCTTCTGTTGTTTGCCCAGTAAATGGCCACCAACCTGTTTGTATTTAATAATAACTTACCCAATCCACTGCAGCAGTCTCCATTTCAAGTGGATTCTACATTTATTGTTGAACATTTAGACAGCGTAACATATTCTTAAAACCCAAAGGCAGTGCCACTGATTCCCTGATTGAAAGATGGGCACCCACCACTGAAAATTCAGCCCACTAATTTATGTGTCCATATTTTAAATTGTACCAGAATTTTTTTTATTCACTTGTGGTACATGGCATTATTAGCTGAGCTCAGCATTTATTGCCCATCTCTCGTTGCCCTTGAGAACCGTTGCAGTCCATGTGCTGTGGGTTGATCCACAATGGTCTTAGGGAGGGAATTCCAGGATTTGGCCCAGTGACACTAACAGAATGTTGATATATTTTCAAGTCAGGATGGCGAGTGGCTTGGAGGGGAACTTGCAGGTGATGATGTTCACATGTATCTGCTGCCCTTGTTCTTCTAGATGGAAGTGCTCATGGGTTTGGAAGGTGCAGTCTGAGGATCTTTGGTGAATTTCTGCAGTGCCTCTTTCAGACAATACACACCACTACTATTGAGTGTCGGTGGTGGAGGAATTGGATGCTTGTGGATGCGGCGCCAATCAAATCAGCTGCTTTTTTTGGATGATGTCAAGCTTCTTGAATGTTGTTGGAGCTGCTGTCATCCAGGCAAGTGGGGAATATTCTATCACACTCCCGACTTGTGTCTTGGAGATGGTGGACAGGTTTTGGGGGGGGAGGGTCAGGAGGTGAGTTACTCGCTGCAGGATTCCTAGTCTTTGCATTCGTGTGGCAAGTTCAGTTCAGTCTCTGTATAATCGAAACCACCAGGATGTTGATTGTTGGAAGTCAGTGATGGTAACTGAATTTCAAGGCATCATGGTCAGATTATCTCTTAATGTGAATTAATGTCATTTGCTACTTTTTTGGTCTCAGCTTAGATATTGTCCAGATCTTGTTGCATTTGGACATGGGCTTCTCCAGTATCTGAGGAGTCACAAGTGGTGATGAACATTATGCAATAATCAGCAAACATTCCCACTTCGGACCTTGTGATGGAGGGAAGATCATTGATGAAGCAGCTGAGGGTAGCTGGGCTGATGACACTACCCTGAGGAACTCCTGCAGAGATATCCTGGAGCTGAGATGACCGACCAACAACCACAACCATCTTCTTCATGTCTGACTGCGACCAGTGGATGTTTTCACTCGTTTCTCACAGACTCCAGTTTTGTTCTTTGATTACAAACTCAGCCAAATGTAGCCTCGATGTCAAGGGCAGTCACTCTCACCTCACTTCACTTAGTGGTGGGGTCACCCACAGGTCATACAATTGCAAAGTCCAGCTATACTATGTTCTTTAGCACAAAATCTGGGTTGACCTGCCAGTACTGAAGGAGTGTTGAATTGCTGGAGATGCCATTTTTCACATGAAAGATTAAACCAAACTATTGCTCTCAGTCACCTGTTCTGGTAGATATAAAATATTTCATTACATTAGTAAAAGAGAGAAAGGGATTACTCCTGGTTTCCTGAACAACATTCATGAACCAGCACCAAAACCAAAATATAATAAATTTATCACACATCTCACTCTAGTTCCAGAATTTGCAAAAGTACAAATCTGGCTACAGTGTTTTGTCTACATAACCCTCATTCAGAATTAGTTACTGATCTTGAAGTGTTTAAAAATATTCTGATGTCGACTCTTTGTTCTTGCTATTGTCCCGAGCATATCATCACCCCTCAGCTCTGTGGTTGATGGTGGTCTTACAGAGGTTGAAGAGAGTAGTCAGTGCAATATTCGGTTCAAGGCATCCAAATAAAACAACACATGCCAATCTTGCTTAATACCAAATGTTCAGTTGGAATGAACATTCACAACACTAATCCAGGCAAAAGTGCTGGAAGTGGGGCAAGGATCCTACTGGAACTTACAACAAAAGTGTAAGTGTACCTGACCAGCAAATAGAGTGACTAAAGAGTAACTGTTCACTTCAGCAAACAGTACACATGACCTAAAAGACAGCAGAGATGCTCAGCCAGACTTCTTCAGAATACAACATAGAATGCAAAGTACATCCATAAAATTGATCCCAATCATCTTCAACAGTGCTGTCCTTAGGCATGATCAGCAGGTGTGAATTGGCTGATCACCTACCTTCTGGATTCTTTGAAACATGTAGGATTCTTAAGGGACTGAACAGGGTAAATGCTGAGAGAATACTTTTTCTCAGGAGAGCACGAAGGACCATAGGGCATAGTCTTAAGATAAAAGGGCACCAATTTAAGACGGAGATGAAAAGGAATGTTTTCTCTGAAAGGGCTGTAAGTGTTTGGAATTCCTTGTCATAGAGAGCAGTAGGGACAGAATTTTTGTGTATATTTAAGGCTGAGATAGATAGATTATTAGTCATAGATAGAGTCATAGTCACAGAGATGTATAGCATGGAAACACACCCTTCCATCCAACCCGTCCATGCCGACCAGATATCCCAACCCAATCTAGTCCCACCTGCCAGCACCCGGCCCATATCCATCCAAACCCTTCCTATTCATATACCCATCCAAATGCCTCTTAAATGTTGCAATTGTACTAGCCTCCTTGACCAGTACAGGAATCAAATGTTATGGAGAACGACCCTGTCTACCTATTCCTGTTTAACAGGCTTCCCTGTTTAACAAGGCAAAGTTGTGCCACTTCAGCAGTTTTTACTTAAATCAGGCCTTACTATTTCGACCAGCCAAACCTCTGCAACACCTGAATCTTTAAATGTGTTGATGCTATTTGGAATTCATTCAATCTGCTTTTTCTGTTCGTGCTCTTGTTCAGGGTGGGCCCTGCACCCTTGCAAAATCAGGGAGAAATCCATTTTTTTCTGTTAACTTCAAAGGATTTCCCTTGTAGCCACAATAAAAATGGCTCACTTCACTGAGGTCCTACACAAGAGATGAGAGGGCAGGTTCTGATGTCATCAGCCTCCCTCCATGATTGTTCAAAACACCAACAGGGTTTGCCAATCATGAAGACAAACTGTAGAATTTATTAATTGCAGGCTGAGCAGCCAAGCAAATCTAATTAATGACTGGTCACCTACTGAAGTATAAACTTTGTTGTTTCATGTTGCAAGCTTGCAGTCTTAAACGCTTTTAGAGGTGGACCCCATCCCCCGTACATTGTAGTTAATTGCCCTCACAAATAAAATAAATATTAAATGTTAAAATAAAATATATAAATGGAAATAACTACAGCAATTTCAGTTCACACTAAAATCCAACTCCTTTGGCTCAATTCTCTGACTTCACCCGACCAAGGAGCAGCGTTCTGAAGGCTTGTGATTTCAAATAAACCTGTTGGACTTTAACCCGGTGTTGTGTGACTTTGTCCTCCCCAGTCCAACACCAGCACTTTCAAATCATGATCCTTCTCTGAGACAGCATACTGCAGAGTACAACAGATTTAACGCTGCAAATGGGATGCAAATGAGCATTTAAAATGCATTTTTAAGCTTAATTAAAAGTCTGAGACTGGATTCACTTGTGTTGTTTGTTTGAGATCACCCTTCCTCTCTTCCCTGTTGCTGATTTGAGACTATTAAATGTCGAACACTTCAGCTTTTTTAATCAAATGTAATATATTACTCATAAATTTCATTTCTTGAGGATGTCAGTGGCAATAAATGATATTTGTGTTATTCTGTGGCTGCATCTGTCAGTTTGACATTTAGCTATTGTGGCAGCCACTATCCTCTGTATGCCAAGGAAACAAAAAACTTCATTAAAGAGGATCTATCACATCGGTACAATGTACACCAGGTAATATAATCCTGGATAAAATTAACAGCTGCTTTGACAAGTATGGACTAATTAAAGAAAGCCAGTACCGATTTACTAAGGGCAGTTTATGTTTGACTATGTTGATTGATTTCTCAAAGAGAAAATAGAGAGGAAGGATGAGGGCTGTACAGATGATGTTAAGCTAGGTATCATGGTCAGCGACATAGCATCTGCACTCACTGCTTATCTCAAAGACAGATGGTTCAACCACTTTTGGAATACTGCACTCAATTCTGCCTTCCCTGCTATAGGAAAGATGTCATAAAACTTGGAAGAGTGCAGAAAAGATTAATAAAGGTTGGGGGGGGGGGGGCGGGGGGGTTGAGGGTTGGAGAGTTTGAGCAATAGGGAGAGGTTGAATAGGCTGAGGCTGTTTCCCCTGCAGCATTGGAGGCTGAGGGGGTGACCTTATAGAGGTTTGTAAGAGCATGAGGGGCATGGATGGGATAAATAGCCAAAGTTTATTTCCCCAGGGTAGGGGAATCCAGAACTCGAAGGCATAGATTTAAGATGAGAGGGGAAAGATTTAAAAGGACCTAAGGGGCAGCTTTTTCACATAGAGAGTGGTGCGTGTATGGAATGAGCTGCCAGAGAAAATGACAGAGACTGGTACAATTATAGTTTTTGAATGGCATCTGGATGGGTGCATGAAGAGGAAGGGTTTAGAGGGATATGGGCCAAGTGATGGCAAATGGGACTAGATCAATTTAGGATATCTGGTTGGCATGTATGAGTCAGACCGATGGGTGGGATTCCATGCTGGACATCTCTGAACACAAACATTCTAGCCATGTCTCTATTGTGGGTTTTCCCGTTTCCACTGCCCAGTGAATCTGATATCAAGGGAATCTGCGAGCACAAGGCCATTAAATACCATAAGCAGCCAGTCAAATTAAAGCATTTTCTTAGCCAGAAAGCCAGTAAATAAAAATCATTGAATCCCTTCACTTATAATATAAAGATTTAATGGAGATGAAATATGATGCACTTTAAAATATGATTAAGCATGGAACCTCTTACAACTGGAACATTCAATATTCAAAAAGTATGTTGCTTTTCTTTCAGCATCACCAGAAGAAGTAGTGGAGACTGGTACAGTTGCAACATTTAAAAGGCACCTGAATGGGTATATGAAAAGGAAGGGTTTAGAGGGATACGGGCCAAGTGCTGCTAAATGGGACTAGATTCATTTAGGATATCTGGTCGGCAAGGGACAAGTTGGACCAAAAGTTGTTTCCATGCTGTTTATCTCTATGCCCCAAGTTGTTCATTGGAACTATAAACTCAGTACAAAGTCAAAAACCAGTTACAAGATATAACTGGTTACAAGATATGTCTTTCATACTTCTAAGAAAAGATCACTGGACCTGAAATGTTAGCTCTGATTTCTTTCCACGTCTCTTGCCAGTAAAGGGTCAGTTAGACTCGAAACGTCAGCTCTTTTCTCTCCTTACAGATGCTGCCAGACCTGCTGAGACTTTCCAGCATTCTCTCTTTTGGTTTCAGATTCCAACATCCGCAGTAGTTTGCTTTTATCCTGCTGAATAATTTCTGTTTTTATTACCTTTGCACGCTTTTGTTTTAACAGTGCGATGAAGGGTGGGATTTTCAGAATCTTCCTGATTCCATGATCTTTAAAATTATTAGTCAGGAATTGGCCATGCCCCCCCCCCCCAAGTTCAGACAAATCCAATTTTGGGTTGTTTTGGATTCCAGTTGCTGGCAGTGAAGGGGATGGGTGTGATTCACCCAGAAAGGAAACTCAAACTCAGAATTCCATTTGCTGTTATGCGAAGGACAAATACCTCCACACTGGTTGTTCCAGGAGCCCCACCACACAGTCAGAAATGCAAGGAAGTAGACTTGAGCAGTCTGAAATGGCAGGCGTCCTCTATTTAATTGTCACTGATGGAAGTTTTTTTCATAAATCGCAGGCTCTTTAACCATGCTTAATGCAATAAATGTGAGCTGAAAGAAACACAGTACGTTGGATTGCTTTGATTGACAGACCATCTAGTGCAAATTAGAAAACAGTTCACAATTTCAATAGAGTTCTTTGTTGATATCATGCCTTATGAATTAGCAGCTAAAATTCAAAATCCATATAAAAAGCACTTTTTCCACTGGGGGTTCTGAATTCAGTTTGTTTGATAGCTTAAAGAGGCTATTTTTGCATTAACTGTCTTTGATTTAGTAGTTGAGTAGAAGTCTGTTTGTTTTTAGAAGACTATCTGAGGAAATTTAAGTAGCTTCTTTGAATGGGAGATTTTGTTTTCACTGCCATGAATTTATTATTGAAAGCTGCAGTAGAATATTAGCATTTTATTTATTTTAATCTCCACATGGGAGAGGATTTCATAGAGTGCTGTCATGACCATCCTCACCTATTGGTAACGCTGGAAATGCTATTAATTTCTTTTGGTTCATTCATGGGATGCAGGTATTGATTAGATGGTCTGCATTTATTGCCTATCCTTAGTTACCAAGACAGGAGTTAAGAGAAAACCACACTGCTGTAAGTCTGAAGACGCAGGTAAGGATGGTAGATTTTCTTAGAATCACTGTAGTGTGGAAGCAGGCTATTTGGTCCAGTGAGTCCATGTTGTCCCTCCTTAGAGCATCCCATCCAGTCCTTGTAACCCTGCGTGTCCAAGGGCTAATTCACCCAACCCGCACACTACGGGGCAATTTAACGTAATCAATACACCTAGACTGCACATCTTTGGACTGTGGGAGGAAACCCACATAAATACAGAGCGAAAGTGAAAACTCCACATTCCTGAGACTGGAATCAAACCCATGTCCCTGCCGCTGTGAGGCAACAATGCTTACCACTGAGCCATTATGCTGGCCCTTCTTCCCTAAGGCCATCGTGAATCAAATGTCAAGCAACAATTGATCGTGGTTACATGGTCACCATTAGTCTAGCTTTATTTTTCTGATATTTATTAAATTCAAATTCTACCGTCTGCCATGCTGGGATTCAAATCCATGACCCTAATCCTAACCCTGACCCTATTGGTATCCGGATTGCTAGTTCAGTGATATTACTACTTTCATTTTCAGTTGCAAATCAGCTATCCAGTTGCTTACTTCAAAGTTTTGTAAAATGGATGAACTTCTGGTTGACTTTAAATATTTTTCTGTAGCTACCTCTAGAGAATTTGATTACACAGTTATTCAATGGAATATCATCATGAATGCTTGGCTGAGTTCCAACCCACTAATATGTTCTACTCAGCAAGAATTGTTGGCATAGTAACCAAGCGAAACATGAAATATGTTGTATTGACAGACTTATGAACTATAACCTTTGTAACATGGGTGTTAAAGTACTGTTTGTTTATTTTGACCTACTTAAAAAAATCTTCCCAACATTGCTATGGAATTCATGAATCCTGTCTATGGCAGATATGTGAGGAGTAGGTATGGGGAGTGAAGCAGGACTGTTGAGGGGTTGCCGTAGCTGATAGTACATATGAGGCAGCACAGGGGATGAGGGATGTAAAGGATGAGGGTTTCAGAAGACTGCATGTAGCAGAAGACTAAAGGACAGAATATGATGCTTATCTCCAGAACTCAGTTGGTATTAAAAGAGTGGATACTCTGGAGGCAGGAAACATGTTTCCGCTGATGGGTGAGTGCCGAACCAGAGGACACAGCTTAAAAATAAAGGGTAAGCCATTTAGGACAGAGATGAGGAGAAACTTCTTCACCCAGAGAGAGGTGGGTGTGTGGAATGCTCTGACCCAGAAGGCAGTGGAGGCCCACTCTCTGGATTTGTTTAAGAAAAAGTTGGATAGAGCTCTCAAGGATTGTGGAATCAAGGGTTATGGAAATAAGGCAGGAACAGGATACTGATTGAGGATGATCAGCCATGATCATAATGAATGGTGGTGCTCAAAGGGCAGAATGGCCTACTCCTGCACCTATTGTCTATTGTCTATGCCAGTGGGTGGCACGGTGGCACGGTGGTTAGCACTGCTACCTCACAGCGCCAGAGACCCGGGTTCAATTCCCACCTCGGACAACTGTCTGTGTGGAGTTTGCACATTCTCCCCGCGTCTGCGTGGGTTTCCTCCCACAGTCCAAAAGTATGCAGGTTAGGTGAATTGGCCATGCTGAATTGCCCGTAGTGTTAAGTGAAGGGGTAAGTGTAGGGGCATGGGTCTGGGTGGGCTGTTCTTCGGAGGATTGGTGTAGACCTGTTGGGCCAAAGGGCCCGCTTCCTCACTGTAAGTAATCTAATCTGAACTGAGTCTAACCTTTTTTGCCTGACCACCTCAACAGTACTCATCTCTGTCAAGTCTCGGGGAAGTGGGGCTCTGATTCTAGGTTTGTCCAGAACTGCCTCACATGAAGACAGGAGTGGACGGGCACTGCTAGGTAGGAGGTATGATCAGGGCATTAGGAAATCCTCTGACACTTGATTTCAATTCCTCAGGGGAAGATCCAGCCCGACTCATTGGATTTCAGGATGAGAAGGTGGAAAGTTCCAAGAAAAAAGTAACTTAATAATACCTAAACCTACATTGATTGCTCACATTCAGAACAATTTCATCTAAGCCTTTGATCTACAATACAATGCCCTAAACGTCAGATCACTGGGGAAATTAGATTCCTTTGTCTGCACATTGTTCTTATCATAAGCAAATATTTATTGATCACCAAAGAAAACCAATTCCTAATGATGTGCCATGATTGATGGACAACAACTGCACAAATTTGGTTTACAGTTAGCCATCTGGTATGTGGGATATAATTCAAGGCCTGTGGGGTTCCATTCTGTACAGTTAAGTAAGAATACTGTCTTCAGTTGTAAGAAACAACGTTCATTCTTTAAATCAGCTAAAATTAAATTTTAAAAATACTATTATGAAGGCAGACTATCTGCAAGACTGAGTTATAAGGCTTTTCTTTATTGGTGGAATTTGGCAATTCAAAATGCTCGTCCAAGCCTATGGAATCTAAAGTAAATTAAAATGTTACCATCTGACACTCGATTCTTCCCTGACTTGCAAATTGGGTTTTTTTTAATCCATTGTAAACTTTCTTTGTTCCCTCTGTTTTATAGAGGAAGCTCCAAACTTTCCTCTCTCGTTCTACTTTCACTTAGATGCTGTATGAGGGATCTTGTGGCAGTTTCCCTTCCTCTGAGCCAGGAGGGCCGGGTTCAAGGCCCACCTGTTCCAGAGGAGTGTAACAATGCATTTACCATAGTTAACCCAGCTAGTCTGCACATCCCTGGACAGCAATTTAGCATGACCAATCCAATTAACTTGCACATCTTTAGACTGTGGAAGGAAACCAGACCACCCAAATGAAACCCACACAGAGACAGTAGAACGTGCAAACTCAACACAGACTGGAATTGAACCCTGGTGCATGGTGCTGTTAGTCATTAGTGCTAACCACTGAGCCACAATGCCACCCTAATCTCAAACTGGTTTACTTATCAGACAAGCTGATAACTTGCAGTTACAGAGCAATGTATTGACACACATTTAATCTAACTTGCTGTTATATGTACTCTGCATGGCTGCTGGTCACATGGTTTCATCCTAGTCCTTGGCTCTTGAGACTATTTCGGTCTTAAAGCACACAAGCATCAACACTGTCACCTCAAGAGTTTGACGTTTGTGGCTACCCCAGTGCAGTGAGTTGTAGTTTCTCACAAAAGACTTTAAACTAAGGACACATCTGTTCAGTCCAGTGAATGTGAAAGGTACCACAGCACCGTATGGCAGAGGCAAATTCTTTCCCGGTATCCTGACCAATACCTGTCTTTCAACCAACATTACTCCACCCCATACTATTTTCATTCATTCATGGGATGTTGGGATCATTGGCTAAGTAAGTTTTCATTGCCCATCTCGAACTGTCTTATGGGAGGGTAGTGAGCCATTTTCCTCGAACTGCTGCACTCCGTCTGGTACACCTACAAACCCATGAAAGAGTGGAAAGCAGTCGAGAGGATTTTAAATAGAAGCAATGTGAATAGCTTGGTGACAGACACTGTGCCAAGTTGTGTGGATGTGGGCTGGTTTCCTCCTGCTGTGTCCATTGTGGGTACTGAGCCAACATGCTGTATTTAAAATCTGCCATGGGTTATCGATCATTAAAAACGAGCAAAAATGCATTATCTTAGACATGGGAGGCATATGATCTGCTCGTAATGCTCCAGCATCAGCTTGGGATGTATGGACTTGAAAGTGAAACAATATAGCAGGACTGCCAGGAAAAGAGCAGGTTGGGGAAATGAAACTTGTTAGAAATCTCTTGCAGGCACAAGGATCGAATGGCCTTCTTCCGATCTGTATTATTTTATAAGTAACAGCCAATAATTAGCAAACTTCTCAATCAACTCCTCTGTTTTATAGAAAGTGACAATAGCTAGTGGAAGGCTGAGGCAGGTGCTCTTTGCTGTGAGCTATAGGTATTGTTCTCCTTAGCATCTGAGGGATATTTTTGGCTTGCCTTTCCAGTGAGCAGTTTTGAATCAATATTATGCCCACAGCTGGAAGCTTTTCAGCCATCAAATTATGATGACGCAAAATCTCACAAAATAGCATCAAAAGCCAAATGCTCTTTTCAGCGGCTTCTTGCGTTTAGATCAGTCTGACATTATAGTGTCGATTAAAGACTAAAGAAAATCATGACGTCTTTCAGAACCCAAGGATGTCCCAGGGCAATTCACAGCCAATGAAGTGTTGTAATCCAGGAAACATTACTTTTTGACTGTCATAGTCCAAAACCTTCTAGTGCTTTTGCAGAAAATGTTACAGTCGGAGAGATTTTGTATACAAGGTCTCAAACTTAACGGTTTAAATCATTCCGTGTTTCAGTGTAAATGCTATTGCAGATGGTCAAAGAGAGGGAAGTAATTTGACAGGACGGTAGGAAAAAGACTTGCCTTTGTACGACATGATTTCAGCATATCTCAAAGAGAAATTAAGCGCTTTTAAAATGTGTCCATTGTACCAAACAAGGGAATTACACCAATTAATTTATGTATCATAATTTCCTACAAACTGGTAACTAGTAATATGGCATTAGTTGAGGGATAAAAAAGGTCCAGGACACTAGAGTAAACCTGGATAGATAAGATTACATGGATAGACTCAGATTAGATATATAAGTAGATTAGATGGACGAACAGACAGATGGATGGAAGGGATTAGTTTGATCAAATGAAATACATTTACATACATATAAGATAGTCTGCAACCTCAGGATGTCCCAAGTGTCGATGCAGCATTTGGAAAGCATTGAAGTGCCATCATTGAACATAAGAAACTAATAAAAGCCTCTCTCTTCAATGTTACTGTTTCCCTTTAGGTTTCAGGACTGGTGATGTGACACAAGACTGATGTATAATGCATCTGAAATGGTGAATTAATTTGAAATTGTAAAAAGATGTGATCTAAAAGTCACACAATTAATAATCTAAATAAACCTCAGTCACTGATTTAACAGCACACTTTAAAAAAATAAAATTATTATCGCTACATTGACTCCAACAATTGATTGATTTTGATTTGTAAATCTTGTCAACATAGACAGTGTAATAATTTTCACTTTTGAAGTTTGACTTCTTTGCCAAGTAATTATTTACCTTTTAAAATTGTTGCTACTAAGTGTTTTGTTAATGTGAGCATATTTGAAGCTTGCTTCCATTAAGTAATTTTCTCTTAATTAAGTCATGTTGTTATTGACATCAAAATGCTTGTTATGTTCATGTGCCATTCCTTGCTCTGTTATTTTAATGGACATATTGACTCGTTTAGTTCACACAGCTTAACAAACCTATTAAACTAATAAAAAGGAAATGTAATACAACAGCAAAAAGCTGTTCAAGCATTCATGCATTACTGGTTTTAATAGAAACAAGGGCTGAAACTTATTTTTTTTTGGCTAAGTGCAAATTGCATCAGAGGGGTGCCTGACATTAGACTTCTCATCCCCTACAAGGAGAGAATCCTGGCTTTCACAGGACCCCTCCTGCAGCGATGTTAACACATCCATCTCCAGTCAACCAAGCTAAGGACCACTGTTCATTTCACTGCAGTTCTCACAATAACCTTGCTGTCGATCTGATTCATCATACACGACTCTGAGAGGAGCAGTGATGCCTTCTTTCTGTTCTGTCTTGTAAATGCTGCTGGATTGACCACGATCTTTGCGGAGAAACACCCAATTCCACTGGAAGCCATCTCCTTGACCTCTGAGGATCAGAGTCTAGAGGCCTAAGATGAAGCATCTGCAAGGCTGGCATGTACACACTTCTCAACCAGCCCAGATACAGATGCTTCACTGTGACAGTGCCACAGGCAGCCAAGGAAGCAATGCCCCAGGCTGCTGGCACTGGAAGAACCACAAGAGACCAGGCACAGCCATATTACTGGGCTTGACCTATGGGGAGAAGCTGATTAGGCCAAGGCTATTTTCCCTGGAGCATTGGAGGCTGAGGGGTGACCTATTGAGTGGCATGGTGGCTCAATGGTTAGCATTGCTTTCTCATAGCACCGGGTTTGATTCCAGCCTTGGACGACTGTTGTCTGGTGTTTGCACATTTTCTTCTTGTCTGCTTGGGTTTCCTGCCACAGTCCAAAGACATGCAGGCTGGCTGGATTAGCTCTGCCAAATTGCACATAGTGACAGGGATGTGTAGGTTAGGTGGATTGGCCAAGGGAAATGCAGGGTTACAGGGATAGGGTCAGGGTGTGAGTGTGGGTAGGATAGTCTTGGGAGCAACAGTGCAGACTTGATTGGCCAAGTGGCCTGCTTCCACACTGTAGGGATTTTATGATTCTAAGATTTTTTTTTAGACTCCCTACAGTGTGGAAACAGGCCCTTCAACCCAACAAGTCCACAGTAACCCTCCAAACAGTAACCCAACCAGTCCCAATTCCCTCTGATTAATGCACCTAACACTACGGTCAATTTAGCATGGCCAATTCACCTGACCTGGACATCTTTGGATATTTACAAAGTCATGAGGGGCATGGATGGGGTAAATAGCCAAGGTCTTTTTTTTTCCCAGGGTTTGGCAGTCTAAAACTGGAGGACATAGATTTAGGGTAAGTGGGGAAAGATTTAAAAGGGACTTAAGGAGTGAATTTTTCATGCAGACGGTGGTGATTGCATGGAATGAGCTGCCAGCGAAAGTGGTGGAAGCTGGTACAATTACAACATTTAAAAGGCCTCTCGATGGGTACATGAATAGGAAGGGTTTAGAGGGCCAAGTGCTGGCAAATGGGATGAATTTAATTTAGGATATCCGGTCGGCATGGACATGTTGGACCAAAGGTCTGATTCCATGATGTTCATCTTTATAACTCTGTGACTCTGTGACTTGCTCAGCAGCAATGAGGACAGGACCCTGTGGTGTCAGCAATAAGTGATATCTATGTGCACAGGGAGGATCAGGAGCAGCAGACAGAGATAAAGGGACACATGCAGTGCCACTCTGTGCCCAGCAGCTGCAGGAGTGCAGTTACACATGCAATGGTATGGTGACCTCCATGAATGGATAGTCAGGTCCATCACCTCTGCTGGAGGGACTCACACAAATTGCCCTGATGCCCAGCTACAACAGTGTGGTGAAACCTTTCCTCAATCATTAATTGGCCCTATAGAACCTTGTAAAACCATTCTAAAAATTTGAGCATGTATCAGTGCTTTGTTTTGATAACAAATAGATCTTGAGAAACTTCTTTTTAGTTGTACATGATCTTCCTTCCTTGAAACTGCAGTGATTATTCTTTAACAAATTGAGACCTCTATAGATTTCATCGAGTTCTAGATCATTCTCAAAAGTTTTTGTTTTCGGACACATGGAGAGTAAGCTGATCCTAAACTTGCTGGACTAGTTTCTAGTTCTGACGTTTTAATATTTCCTACATTGTCCTGGATGGTACCAAGCTTCTTGGGTGTTATTGGAGTTGCACTCAAGCAGTCGGCATTACTCCATCACACTCCTGACTGTGATAGATTTTGGGGAGTCAGGAGGTGAGAGAGCCACTGCTATATTTCTAGCTTCTCACCTGATCGTGTAGCTTTTCTATTTAAATGGCAAAAAGGTAAAAACAATGACTGCAGATGCTGGAAAGCAAATACTGGATTAGTGGTGCTGGAAGAGCACAGCAGTTCAGGCAGCATTGGATGCTGCCTGAACTGCTGTGCTCTTCCAGCACCACTAATCCAGTATTTAAATGGAAAGTCCAGTTCAGTTTCTTGTCAATGGTAAACTCCAGGATGTGGGGCATTCAGTGATGGTAATGCCATTAAAGGTCAAGGGGTGGTGGTTAGATGGTCTCTTATTGATCATTACTGAGATTCTTATTTCATTTTCGGGCAAAAGCCCTTCATCAGGGAAGAAGGCAGGTAGCCTCCAGGTTAGAGAGATAAATGGGAGGGGAGTGGGGCTCCCCTCCACTAGGTAGCAATGAATACAATAGGTGGATGGGGGTGGGGATGAAGGTGATAGGTCAGAGAGGAGGGTGGGAGAAGGTGGTCATTGCCTGGAATTTGTGAGGCAATGTGAATGTAACTTGCCACTTTACAGCCAAGAAGAAAATGGGGACTGGAGATGCTGGAGATCAGAGTCGAAAGTGTGGTGCTGAAAAAGCACAAGTCAGGCAGCATCTGAGGAGTAGGAAAATCGATGTTTCAGGCATAAGCCCTTCATCAGGAAAATTTTCCTGATTGTCCTGCTCCTCGGATGCTGCCTGACCTGCTGTGCTTTTCCAGCACCACACTCTCGACATGTTTCAGCCCAAGCCCAGATATTGTTGCATTAGGATGTCGACTGGTCCAGTAACTGAGCAATCGCAAATGGTATTGAATATTGCACAATCATCAGCTGACATCCTCACTACTGACGTTACGATGAAGCAGCTGAAGACGGTTTTGGCCGTGGGAGTTTTTAAATCATAGAAACTCTACAGTGTGGAAACAGGCCCTTTGGCCCAACAAGCCCACACTGACCCTCCGAACAATAATCCACCCAGACCCATTCCCCTACACTACTACCCTATATTTACACATGACCAATACTTACACATCCCTGAACACTATGGACAATTTAGCATGGCCAATCCACCTGACCTGCACATGTTTGGACTGTGGGAGGAAACCAGAGCACCCAGAGAAAACCCACACATACATGGGGAGAATGTGCAAACTCCACACATACAATTGCCGGAGGTGGGAATCAAACCCGGGTTCCTGGTGCTATGAGGCAGCAGTGCTGACCGCTGAGCCACTGTGCCATTCTCCTTTGATCCTGTTGTATTGGCAAAGAGCTTTGTAAGACAGCATTTGTTCCTGAAATTAAAACAAAATTTACACATAGTTTACACAAAACTTAAGGGCAGCCATAGTATCCCTCCAGTGTGCAAGCAGGTAATTCAGCCCAACAAGTCCTTGCAGATCCTACAAGAGGATGCCATGCAGACCCACCAACCCTTACCTGTAACCCTACATTTCCCATGGCTAATACATGCAGCCTCTCCATCCCTGGACACTATGGGCTATTTAGCATGGCCAATCCACTGTGAAGCAGCAGTACAAACCACTGATCCAGCATACCACCCAAGCCTTTTAAAATGTCAACTGTCTGCATTTAGTGCTTTTTTTAATTTCATTCTCTAGAATTTAACGCCCTCCCCTATCTGTGTTAGAAAACAACTTATGCTCTTTTAAGGGCCTTACCCTACCGCCATGTTCTGGCCCAGTGGTAGGCCGAGGAATTGTCATGTGGGTAGTACGTCCATGTGCTCTCCTGCTGTGTTCACTTATTCAAAGGTACCCAGTGCTTGATCAAAGAAGCCAACATGGTGAGGCTGTCGCTATGGTGATAATGATCCTCAGCAGTGGGTGGCTGTTGATGAAGAGTTCCCAGCCTCTGAATGATGAGCTGATCTTGGCCTGTGGGGCCTTCCAGCGCTAAGCTCCTCGATGTTGGGGAAGACCTGTTGTTGCCCAATTAAATGTCTGGCTGGAACTTAATGCAGTGAGCCATCCCTATGGGCCTAACATCATCTCATCAGGCAATGTCCTCTCAAATAAGGGTCTGTTTCTGTGCTGTATATCTCTATGACTTTATGGCTGTTCACAGAATTGGTCGTTAGAGCCTTCTTAGTTTACTGGAATGATCTGCAAACATCATAATAATGAACAAAAGCCTTTCAAATTCAGAACACATTTGAAGAATGTCCTCTCAAATAAGACCCAAACTCATTGAAACATTTTTGTTTGATCAGAACTGAACAGGCTGGGGCTGTTTTCCCTGCATCGTCGAAGGCTGAGGGGTGATCTTATAGAGGTTTATAAAATCATGAGGGGCATGGATAGGGTAAACAGCCAAGGTCTTTTCCCTGGGGTGGGGGAGTCCAGAACTAGAGGGCATAAGTTTAAGATGAAAAGGGAAAGATTTAAAAGGGACTGAAGGGGCAACTTTTTCACACAGAGGGTGGTACATGTATGGAATGAGCTGCCTGAGAAAGTGGTGGAGGCTGGTACAATTTCAATATTTAAAAGGCATCTGGATGGGTATATGAATAGGGAGGGTTTTAGAGGGATATGGGTCAAATGTTGGCAAATGGGATTAGATTTATTAGGTTGTCTGGTCATCATGGATGAGTTGGACCAAAGGGTCTGTTTCCATGCTGTACATCTCTATGACTCTATGACTCTATAATTGCTTGCTTGATCAGCTTTCCCTTATTATCAGGGGTTGCCCCAAGATATTTTCTGGCTTCACCTGTTGGAATCTGGCTTAAATCTCTTTGTGTTTACTGTGGATCCATTGGGATGGCCCCTGTGGAAACTCAAGCTCCCATTCCCCAATTCTGGTCTATGTCAGGGTACTCAAAGCTGAACTGCTCACATTGCACTCAGCGAACCCTTAGAGTTTTGAGTATTAAAATCACCATGTCAGATGAGTTTGAGTCGAATAGGACTTAAGGTGGGGCTCATGGCAAACAGTTAATTTGTGAATACATACATTAAGAGCAGAATCACTTTGGCTTTAAAAGCTTGCACTATGTTTCGATATGATCATGGGTGTTCTCTTTGTGTGCCAGAACACACACAGCTATCAACCTCTCGTAATCTATGCAGCAAATCTATGAATTACAGAAATCGGAACTCAAGAGCAGAATCACCTAGTAAAAACTTTTTTCCCTCTCTCTGTCTCTCCCCAGAAGAATACAGTCCCATATTCCAAGCTATATATCTCTTCGAAAAAGTTCAGCTGGTCAAGGAGAATTGCAAAATACAAATGCAGACATAAAACCAGTGCCAGTCACTGACCACATTTTGTAGTCTCATCAATTTAGATTATTTACAGTGTGGAAACAGGCCCGTCAGCCCAACAAGTCTACACCGACCCTCCGAAGAGCAAGTCACCCAGACCCATTCCTCTACATTTATCCCTTGGGCAATTTAGCATGGCCAATTCACCTAACCTGCATATTTTTGGACTGTGGGAGGAAACCAATCATTTACATTTTGGCTACAACCCCTTATGAAACATAACAAAGCCCTTTATTATTGTCACTGAGACATTAGAAGATATTGAAGCCTTAACTAGTAGAATACACACTATCATATGAATATATTCATGATCAAAGTCATTTCCTTTGTTTTATATTCAGAAGTATAATTCCCAATTATGCTTTGGCAATTCTATGTACAAAAGACTGTTTGAATGTTTGATAATGCTTTTACAAATATTTGGATTAAAACAGCCTCAAACAATGGGTCACACAAGTGTTAATCACCTGAAGTGGCGCCTTCTGGATCCTCTTGTTTATTTAGCATCAAAATGTGGTGTTTATTATATTTTGATTGTATGTACATTCTTCAAATGTATTTTGAATTTGAAAAGTTTTTGTTCATTATTATGATGATTGCAGATCATTCCAATAAACTAAGAAGGCCCTAATGACCAATTATGTGAACAGCCATAGACTTATAGAGATGTACAGCACGGAAACAGACCCTCCAGTCCAACTTGTCCATGCCGACCAGATATCCCAACCCGATCTAGTCCTACCTGCCAGTACCTGGCCCATATCCCTCGAAACCCTTCCTATTCATATACCCATCCAGATGCCTCTTAAATGTTGCAATTGTACCAGCCTCCACCACTTTCTCTGGCAGTTCAATCCACACACACACACACCACCCTCTGTGTGAAGAAGTTGCCCCTTGGGTTTCTTTGTATCTTTCCCCTCTCACCCTAAACCTATGCCCTCTAGTTCTGGAGTCCCCCACTCCAGGAAAAAGACGTTGTCTTTTTACCCTATCCATGCCCCTCAGGCCCCTCATAATTTTATAAACCTCTATGAGGTCACCCCTAATCCTCCAACACTCCAGGGAAAACAGCCCCAGCCTATTCAACCTCTCTCTATAACTTAAATCCTCCAACCCTGGCAACATCCTTGTAAATCTTTTCTGAACTCTTTCGAGTTTCACAACAACCTTCCAACAGGAAGAAGACCAAAAAAAGCCATTATCCAAGAATGCTTCACTCTGCTACAGCACGGTGTAGTAACTGGCCATTCAGCCCAACCTATCCATGCTGCCTTTTATTGTCTGTAAGGCATTTTAAGTTCTTAGTCCAAATACAGCCCTGGACTTTTACAAATACTCGTACAAATTCGATCTAAAATATTGACGTGGCTTCTATTTCAGTCAATAAAGGCACCTGTCTTTGTGTCCTCATCATTTAAAAATCTCCATCAAATCAACCTATAATTTTCTCTGAGGAAAACAGCTCCAAGATTTTTTTTCAAAAATTGCACTTTTCCTTCTCAAAGCCCATAATTTGGCACTGTCAGAAAGTTTTGATAGTATTCGAAGTACATGATCTTTCTGCACTGAGAATAATAATGTTGTCTACACTGCATGCCATTAGTTACATTTTGGCAAATAAAATATGTGGCCCTTTACATCCTCAGTACTTAACCATTACAGCTTAAAAATACATCGGACATCAGTCAGGTGTGATGAGAAAAATTGCGGATTACACTCCCTATCTAGCTTGCTTGTCCAGCCCCTCTCTGTTTACCTCAGAGGGGAGGCCATGCAGAGTGGAAGGAGGTGGGGAATCTCATCCAAACCCAAACTTGACCTCATGTCTAAGAAAGAACACTGTGTGGCAAGGGGAGGCGATGGCATGGTGGTATTGTCACTGGGCTAGTTTTTGAAAAATGTATCTATTTTCACAGACTTGAACTAGGGTCTTGTGGCCCCAGGCTACGGACATTTTTCACTGCTTTGCAAAAACTACAAAGACAAAGTCATCATACTCACACTGGACGGACACGACTGGTAGTGAGTTTAACCTGAGGGTCACTCTTGCCTCAGGCAAGGAGGAGAAGGTGAGATCTCTGTGGTAACCTCAGCCAGTGCAAGAATGGAACCTGTACTGTTAGTGTCACCCTGCATTGTAAACCAGCCTCCTAGCCAACTGAGCTAATTGAATACCCTCTATTTGGCCAGCCAGTATGAATATTTCAAATCAACCTACTCAGACCTACTCAGACACATCTGGGGCTGGGGAGACTTAAATCCTGCCTTTCTCATGACAAGTTGGGGACACTGTCACTATGCTGGGCAGCTGCAACTTCAACAACACTCAAGAAGCTTAGCACCATCCAAGAATAAAGCAGCCCACATGATTGATCACATCCATAAACATCTACTCCCTCCACCACTGATGCTCAGTAACAGCAGTGAGTACCATCTACAAGCTGCACTGCAGAAAATCACTGCAGTTTATCATACAGCACCTTCTAAATCCAAAACCATTGTCATCTAGAAGGAGAAGGGCAGCAAATATGTCAGAGCAGACACCTTGGAGTGCAGGTTCATAGTTCCTTGAAAGTGGAGTCGCAGGTTGATAGGATAGTGAAAATGGTGTTTGGTATGCTTTCCAAAGCATCAAGTATAGGAGTTGGGAGGTCACGTTGCAGCTGTCCAGGACATTGGGTAGGAAACGTTTGGAATATTGCGTGCAATTCTGGTCTCCTTTCTATAGGAAGGATATTGTGAAAGTTGAAAGGGTTCATAAAAGATTTACAAGCATGTTGCCAGGGTCGGAGGGTTTGAGATGTAGGGAGAGGCTGAATAGGCTGGGGCTGTTTTCCCTGGAGCGTTGAAGGCTGAGGGGTGACCTTATAAAGGTTTATAAAATTATGACAGGTATGGATAGCATAAACAGACAAGGTCTTTTTCCTGGGTTGAGGGATTCCAGAACTGGAGGGCATATGTTTCAGGTGAGAGGAGAAAGATATAAAAGGGACATAAGAGGCAATGTTTTTACGTAGAGGGTGGTGCATGTATGGAATGAGTTGCCAGAGGAAGTGGTAGAGGCTGGTACAATTACATAATTTAAAAGGCATCTGGGACAAGTGTTGGCAAATGTGACTAAATTAATTTAGGATATCTGGTCGGAATGGACAAATTGGACCGAAAGGTCTGTTTCCATGCTGTATGTTGCTATGACTCTACCTGCAATTTCCCCTCCAAGCCGCTCACCATCTTGACTTGTGGATGGAGCCCATGGCCCCATATGCCTCTTTACCCAGTTTCAGAACCTGATCTGCCACATCTGTTAATTTGCATTCATACACTCCAGGCTCCTTTTGTTCCTCCAATCATTTAGAATGATTCAGTTTCTCTTGCATTGCTTCTCCTTGTTGTCCACACCAAAATACATTAATTACCAAGTGCTTGCATTAAGTTCCTGATGAAGAGCTTATGCTTGAAATGTCGATTTTCCCTGCTCCTCAGATGCTGCCTGACCAGCTGTGCTTTTCCAGCATCACCCTCTTCAACTCTGATCTCCAGCATGTGCAGTGCTCACTTTCTCCTGTTAAATTTCATCTGCCTATTCCACTAGGCTGTGTATGATCTCAAAGCTTTTCACTATCCTCTTTACAGTTCATAATACTGCCTGGTTTTGAGTTGTTTGCAAATTTTGAAATTATTCCCTGCCACCCAAGTCAAAATCATTAACATAGGTCAAGATACACAGTGGGCTTAAGACTGACCACTTGAGGACTCACCATGAGGCTTCCAACAGACTGACAAAACATCAGTTGTGCACTATATATGCGCTCATTGCTCAACTGGAGAACCAACAGGTTGCAGAGTATCTGAAGGAAAGCATATTGAATGATGATGGCCATCAAAGGAAGAAGACCTCAGTTCTGATTAACCCTGGGCTACTGAGTGTTCTCCTGAAATTTCAAGGACCTTTGGTCTATATCAGGCCAAAAGAGATTGGGGAGAGACAAGCAGAGATGAAGAAAGACTTCATGTCCAATTAAACATGCATGTTTTTGAGATGTTCTGTCGATTAACCAGTGAAACCTATGTCATAAATAGTAATAGGCTTTACATAGTGAAAGTTAAAGGAGCATTCTTGTGGTGGATTTCCCTTCAATCATCCAATATTTTTTCCATCTTTGCCACCTGACCTAATTAGTATTTCCTCCAATTTCTGTTTATGTATTAGATTTCTACAATTTGGCTTCTTGCTTGAAAGAATATCTTTATCTCTACTGATAAGGTAGTATTATACCTCATCAGTAATAAATTGCATTTGTAGGCGGCTGGAGATGCTTCACACAACTGAGCCATCTGCAGTGATACTGGGAGCTTGGCTAAACTGAGAGGCCCTGGGGAATGCTTCAGAGGAAACAACAGATACAGAGAGAGTTATAGAGGGCAAATTTCCCTCTACTGGGGACTGGAGTGCATTGGAGCTGCCTGGTGCCCTCTGCTACAGATTATCCTTCACCCTCTAATCGTGTTTCATGTGAAGCTTAAACTTGGTCATCAAAGTGCGCCTGATGCCATCATCTCCACACCGAAGTCTGGTGCTACTTTATTTTCAGATACAAGGCTTCATTTAGAGCAAAACACGTTCCTAGCACACAGTCTCACTGAGTAGGAGCACTGATGTGAGTATTTGTACGACAGTATTTAAAGCTCTGTATTTGAGCCACAGTCCAATGCAATGAACTTTATCAAAATCTGCTTTTGTTAATTCACAGAATGTAGACGCTGCTGTGCTGTCCACCCCAGTTAAGAGCCAACTCCTTTGCTGTGGCTCTGGAGTCACATGTAGTCCAGACCGAGAAGGATTTTAAAAATCCATTCATTCATGTGATATGGGCATCGCTGGCTAAGGCAACATTTATGGTCCATCCCTACTTACCCAGAGGGTAGTGAACAGCCAACCACATTGTTGTCGGCCATGGGTCACATATAGGCCAGACCAGGTAATGTTGGCAGTTTTCTTCGCTAAGGGACATTATTGAACCAGATGCTTTTCTCCTCAAGCCCCCACCATCCAACAATTGATTCATGGTCATCACTAAATTCTTAATTTCAGATTTGTTACTGAATTCAAATTCTATCATCTGCTATGGCATGATTCGAACCTTGATCCCTAGAACATTACCTGGGTCTTGGGATTAACAGTCCAGCAATAATACCACTAGACCATCACCTTCCGTTATGATAGATAACAGATTTCCTTCCCTGCAGATTTTTTTTATAATGACAACCAGCAATTGTTACAAGGTCATCACAAGGCCAGATTTTTAACTTTAGATTTTTTATCAAATTCAATTTCACCATTTCCCCCAGAATGCACATCCCCTGCACATTAACCTGAATGACTAGACCAGTGGCTTCATTGTTATGCCATTCCTTACTAATATAGTAAATCCTCCTGAGGTGCTTGACAGGAACATTAGTGACCCACTGGAGAAAATCTTTTTTGCAAGTACCAAAAACTTGGTCAAAGAGATGGATTTCAAGGAGCACCATCAAGTCCACCGGAGAGATCGAGAGTGTTAAGAAGGCGTAAGGGGTACTGTACCTTTACAAGAGTTGAAAGCTGGCAATACTTAGAAAAGCACAGAGAGTCTAGAACAAGGTAACAATGTAACATTTTGTCGAAACAGCTAAGAGCCGTGTTGCCAGGATACAAAAACAACTTCAAATTTGGCCAATCAGTTTAAATTATGCCCCAAGTTACCAAAATCTAATCGAACTTGAAAAATAAATGTTTTGGACAATACTAAACTAATGAAACAATCCAATGTTTTAGGGTATAAGTAGCAGACATTTTGAACAGTTATCCAGAGTGGCAAAGAGCAGCCAGCACCAACAACTAGCGATACTCCCTGCAGAAAGATCTGCTCTCTTAAAGGCACCTTTACCTATCAAAGATCTGGGAAGCAGAATCACTAAGGAAAAGAAGACAGAGGAAAATCTACAGAGGACACTCGGCAAAGATAACTGGTTTTGAAACGTGATTATATTTTTTGGTAAATTGTAATCGGGATTTTTTATTGGACCTGTATTGTAGAGAGGGAGGTAAAAGGTAGGTTTAAGAGAAAGGAGTTGTAAATAGTTGTTAGTTAATATATTCTTTAAGTTTAACAGAGAAATGTCATTAAGTTTAACTTTAAATAGTGACTTTTGGGATAGTTCTTTGCCTCTCAAATTTTAACAGATTACAACCCAGGGTGAATCTTTTCTGTGTGGCTGGTTTAAATTAGCAGAGGGGTTTACCCCATGTCGAAACAATAGGCTTAGGAACGGAATGCCAGAGGTTAGGAATAAGACAGGTGAAGGGATGGCTGCCAATGGTAAAGACAAAGGAAATTGTAAGTTCACAAAGGGAATTCACAGAGTGTTCAAATAGCTGCAGAGCTGATGTCGCTTGCAGAGATAGGGAGGAGTGAGGTCTTGAAGGGATTTCCAAAACAAAATTGAGAACATCCATTAAATGCCTTGATGAATCAAGAGTGTTGCCATGCAAAACAACCTCAATAGTATTTGTAAGTGTGAAATTATTATTGATTTTGATAATGGGTCTTAAGTTAAAAAAGAGAAAACTCAAGATTCGGTGCAGGACTCTGTAAACTCACCTTTCCCATATATCTTGCTTTCATATCCCCTTTATATTATTATTGGGCTTTGTTGATGTTAATGAACACATCAACCTACATTTCAAGGCATTGTATGAGTGACAAGAACTGTTCAATTGAATTAATACTACATGACTCCCTATCAATACCTAGTTGCCTCTAATGCTGTGTTCATTGGTCTAAATTAAAGCATTGATGTCAAAACAGCAATAGCATTCTTCATCCTGAAACTTCATATCCTATGACTCTCTAGGGATGACTAACAGGCCTACTCTGTGATTGTATTTCACTTTGTGTGTGTGATATTTCAAATTGAAAGAATTATATTTTAGCACATAGCATCAGGGAGGGATCTGTACATCAGTAAATTCATCATCTTGTATTATTGCAATTAAAAATCCAATGGTTTCCTCAACTTCAAAGTCTTTTCTAATTAAAAAGGCACAAAGGAAGACTGTATTTTGAAATTGCCAAGTGTTCTGTGAATCCCACAGTAAGATGACAATAAGTGAGAAAGAACATCAATTCCACAGATCATTGATGTGCATCTGTGCTACTCTAAGCTTCTGAATTGACAAAAATCTAATTGGCAAGGCTAAAGGCAGAAGGAAGGCAAGAGAAATGAAGGATATCATTTGACAAGAACTGAAAGAGGGACATAGGACAGAAAGGAACTCAGAGTTGGATTTCTATCAAGTCACTGACACATGGTAGAGCACTTTGCAAAAAATGAATCACTTTAGTAATTTGGAGTTTGCTCATTCATATGCAAATATAACAGCCATTTCTTTTGCAGCAAATGGCAAATGAGATGGGTTATTTGTTTGGTGTGATATTGGTTGAGGGTGTAGCCCACATTCTTCTTAAAATGCAATGTATCAAATCTGTAAGATCGTCCAGGAACAAGCATAAAAGGTCTACCATCTCATCTGAAGCGTTACTTTTGACATTGCAAGGTTACCTCAACCCTGAAGCTGTACCAAAGATCATTTTTGAAAAAAATTAAACAGTAAACGATAACAAACTAATTGTTAACTACAGAAAAACCAACCGATGGATCATGGAGGCTAGCAAAGGCCACTGCAGCCTATTCCATACAGCTAGGTCACAGCCAATGTGTACTCAACTTTATTTACCCGCTGTTAACTTACCATTACATAATGAAAATCTCTCAAACCCTGTCTTTTAGTTGACTGAGCAGCTACAGCTGTTGGAAAGAGAGAATTTCAGGTTCCCACTGACCTTGCCCAATGAACTGAGCTTTCCTGTTCAATTCCTGCAAATCCCCAACGTTCTAACTTTATGATGGTGTCCCCTTATTCTGAATTTCCCACACCTGGAAATAACTTCTTCTCAAGCTGTGCTAGTATTTAAAAGATTTGATCAATTTGAACATCCCTCAAGGGATTATTTTTGCTACAGTCTGACCAAAACCAATATATAGTCTATAAGATACAGTACCCAATATTGAAATGTACCCTTCTGTGGAATGTTTCTAAGGCCTTGAAGATATAATCAAGCAAACCTCAAGTTGAGTTTTTTCATGTTGCAAGTTGAGATTATTGATCCTTGACCAATTGTCTTCTTGGTCAATGACTTATCCTTACAATTTGTCAAATAACTCTGTCTATGACCTTCATTTCATTGTAAAGTTGGGTGTGAGGATGTTTGCTATTATTGCACAATGATCAGGACCATTTATCATTCCTCCAATACCGAAGCAGTCCATGTCCAACTGCAGTAAGACCTGGACAACATCCAGGTATGGGGTTGAAAGTGACAGGTAGCATTCACAGTCCAAAAGTGCCAAAGAATGGTCAGCTCCAACAAGACAAAATACAAATTCTCAATGTTGGATTGCATTACCTTCACTAAATTCCACACAATCAACAACCTGGTCATTACCATTTACTAGATAGTGAAGTGAATCAGCTATATAAATATTGTAGTTACAAACTAGGTCATAAACTTAGAATTCTGTGCTGAATAAATCCCCTCGACTCCTTGAAGGTTGTCCATCATCGATAAGGTACAAGTGTGGCGTTATATTCTCTACGAGCCTGGATGTGTGCAGCTCCAACAACATTCAAGAAACTCAACACCGTCCAGGATAAAGCAGACGATTTGGTTGACAGCTCATTTAACACATTCAATATTCACTTCCTCCACTACCTCCACCACTGACGCTCAGTAACAGCAATGTGTACCATTTACAAGATGCACTGTAACAACTCACCACTGATTTTTGAACAGCATCTTCCAAACCATTGACCCCTACCACCTAGAAGTGGGAAATCACCACCTGTAAGTTCCCTTCCAAGCCACGCACCATGCTGGCTTGGAAATATATTGCCTTCAGTGTTGCTGGGGCAAAATCCTGGAACTCCCTCCCTTGGAGTGTTTACTTGCATCACATGTACTGCAACAGATCAGCTCACCAGCTCTCTGGGGAAAATAGGAAAGGTGATAAATGTTGACTTCACCAGCGACACCCATATCAAAATCAAACAGATAATCTGTAGCAGAGGGATAGTCAACATGGCTTTGTGCATGGGAAATCATGCCTCACAAACTTCATTGAATTTTTTGAGGAAGTAACAAAGTGGATTGATGAGGGCAGAATGGTAGATGTGATCCACATAGACTTCAGTAAGGCATTCGACAAGGCTCCCCATGGGAGACTGATTAGCAAGGTTAGACCTCACGGAATACTGGGAGAACTAGCCACTTGGATACAGAATTGGCTCAAAGGTAGGAGACAGAGGGTGGTGGTGGAGCATTGTTTTTCAGACTGGAGGCCTGTGACCAGTGGAATGCCACAAGGATCAGTGCTGGGTCCTCTACTTTTTGTCATTTATATAAATGATTTGGATGGGAGCATAAGAGGTATAAGCTTGCAGTTGACACCAAAATTGGAGGTGGAGTGGACAGTGAAGAGGGTTACCTCACATTACAACAGGATCTGGACCAGATGGGTCAATGGGCTAAGAAGTGGCAGATGGGGTTTAATTCAGATAAATGCGAGGTGTTGCATTTTGGGAAAGCAAATCTTAGCAGGACTTATACACTTAATGATAAGGTCCTAGGGACTGTTGCTGAACAAAGACACCTTGGAGTGCAGGTTCATAGCTCCTTGAAAGTGGAGTCGCAGGTAGATAGGATAGTGAAGAAGGCGTTTGGTATGCTTTCCTTTATTGGTCAGAGTATTGAGTACAGGAGTTGGGAGGTCATGTTGCAGCTGTACAGGACATTGGTTAGGCCACTATTGGAATATTGCATGCAATTCTGGTCTCTTTCCTATTGGAAAGATGTTGTGAAACTTGAAAGGGTTCAGAAAAGATTTACAAGGATGTTGCCAGGGTTGGAGGATTTGAGCTATAGGGAGAGGCTGAACAGGCTGGGGCTGTTTTCACTCGAGCATCGGAGGCTAATGGGTGACCTTATAGAGGTTTGCAAAATTTTAAGGGACATGGATAGGGTAAATAGGCAAAGTCTTTTCCCTGGGAGGTTGAGGCTGGTACAATTGCAACATTTAAGAGGCATTTGGATGGGTATATGAATAGGAAGGGTTTGGAGGGATATGGGCCGGGTGCTGGCAGGTGGGACTAGATTGTGTTGGGATATCTGGTCGGCAATGACGGGTTGGACCGAAGGGTGTGTTTCCATGCTGTACAGCTCTATGGCTCTATGACCCTAATCAGAACAAAATCAAATATTCAGACAATCTTTTATTTACTTTATCATGATGATTAGTGCAGCAAAAATCTGCTTCGACTGGAAGTCTGCCTTGCCTACGTTTACCCAATTTTGTAAAAAAAAAAGATTTTGCTATGTTGTGAAGTCAATGTGAACAATTATTTATGTGAAAATAAAGAAGAGATAAATATTTCAAAATATGAAACATCTCTATATTTGTGAGAAATATAAATAACAGGCCAACCAGAACCCACCAGCTGCAGCCAAAGTCACAAACTCCTGAAGGTTTTCAAAGAGTTCTTGGTCTAATTTTACGATTTTATTTTTGCATCCGCAATGGAAACTCTAGGCTATGTACCTATTACCTCTGGACTTGTGCTTCTTTCCTCAGTGGAAGTTCAAACATCATGGCATTTTGAGCCAAATAGTGCAGAAAACGTCTGCTCTGCCCATTAAACTTATGCTAGCTTTCTGAAGGTGCTATCCAATTTGTCCCACTCCTCAGCTTTTTCTCGTTTCAATCACCTATCAAATGTTCGTTTTGAATGTTAATATTGTGTTGGCAGGCACCAGCCTTTCAGGCAGTCCATTCCAGATCATATATAACCTTCCTCCCAATACAGTCTCTCCTTAATTCCACTGTCAAGATCAATCATAATTTTGAGCAACTCAATCAAATCTCTTCCTCAAACTATCTTCTCTGAGTGGAACAATCCTGAGGTGCTAGTATTCTCAGCAAGTACTGAACACACTATTCCAACAGAGGCCTAAACAGAGTTTATAGGTTCTGTATGATAGTTTGCCACTAAATCCTCTGTCTATTTATAAAACAAAGGATGTTGTATGGCTTTTGAACAGCCTTATTAACGAGTTGAGAGTGTGTTGCTGGAAAAGCACAGCAGGTCAGGCAGCATCCGAGGAGCAGGAAAATTGGCGTTTCAGGCCGGAGCCCTTCATCAGGAATGGTCCAGCCTGAAATGCTGATTTTCCCGCTCCTTGGATGCTGCCTGACCTGCTGCTTTTCTAGCAACACACTCTCAACTCTGATCTCCAGCATCTGCAAACCTCACTGTCTCCCAACCTTATTAAGTAACCATGCCACCTTCAAAGATTTGATATAGCATCATAGAGATGTACAGCATGGAAACAGACCCTTTGCTTCAACTCGACCAGATAACCTAAATTATTCTAAATCCATTTGCCAGCAATTGGCCTATATCCCTCGAAACACTTTCTATTTGTACACCTATCCAGATGCCATTTAGATGTTATAATCATATCAACTTCCACCGCCTCGCCTAACAGCTCATTCCATACATGCACCACCTTCTGTGTGAAAAAGTTACCCCTTCGGTCCCTTTTGTATCTTTCCCCTCTCAACATAAACCTATGCCCTCTAGTTTTGGTCTCCCCACCCCAGGGAAAAGACCTTGTCTATTTATCCTATCCATGCCCCTCATGATTTTATAAACCTCTATAAGATCACCTGATGCTCCAGGGAAAACAGCCCCAGCCTGTTCAGCCTCTCCCTATAGCTCAAACTCTCCAACCCTGGCAACATCCTTGTAAATCTTTTCTGAACCCTTTCACGTTTCACAACATGTTTCCTATATCAAGGAGACCAGAACTAAACATAGTTTTCTAAAAGTGGGTGTCAGTAATGTTCTGTACATCCCCAATTCTCTGACCTTGCCTTTATTTTCAAATTGCACCACAGGGGTAGCATGGTTGCTCAGTGGTTTGCACTGCTTCTCATAGTGCCAGGGATCTGGGTTCAATTCCAGCCTCAGGTGACTATCTGTGTGGTGTTTGCACATTCTCCACATGTGCAGGTTTCCTCTGGGTGCTCTGATTTCCCCCCACACTCCAAAGATGTGTAGGTTAGGTGAATTAGCCATGCTAAATTGTCCATAGTGTTCAGTAAAGTGCAGGTTAGATGCATTAATTAAGGGTAAATGTAGAGTAATAAGGTAGGGGAATGGGTTTGGATAGGATATCTTTGGACAGCCAGTGTGGACTTGTTGGGCTGAAGAGCCTGTTTCCACATTGTAGGGATTCAGCTACATCGCCAGTCCTAGTATTTGTGGAAAACACTCTTTGCAAATAAGTAAGATTTGAGGAGCTCCCAGCTAGGATTTAGAGTAAATGTAGGATTAATATGAAGGGAGGAAGCAGCAAGATGCTTCTGACAAAGATGGATGATGAGATGCCAAGGGAGATTTGTAGCATGTACAGTCCAGTAGTTTGAACTTATTGCATGAGGAATTTCCTGCACTGGGATTCGACAGAAAGGAAAACTAATTCCAAGAATGAAGGAGACACAAAATGAGGTTAACCCTTTGAACACTCCGCCCCATAAAAAAGAAACAACTGATCATTTTGATTTCCACTAACTCCTATTTCCTGCTTCACAACATCATTAGGAACAGCCACTTCCAATATTTTTTAGTATTAAATATTACACAGTAAGAATATTCCGTTATGATGTGGAACACAAGGAACAGGGGCAGAACTGGGAGACTCAGCTGGTGGAGCCTGCTCTGACCATCAATATGCGTGCGGCCGATCCTTTACCTGAACTTCACTTTCCCAAACATTCCATTTGGAGTCATAGAGGAAATGGAGTCATATAGCACAGAAACAGACAGTTTGGCCCAACTCATCCATGATGACCGGGTTTCCTCAACTGGACTCGTCCTATTTGCCAGCATTTAGCTTATAGCCCTCTAAATCTTTCCTATCTATGTACCTGTCCAAACACTTTTTAAAATTTTAATTGAACCCGTCTCTCCCACTTTCTCTGACAGCTGGTACCATTCCTGATGAAGGGCTCTGGCCCGAAATGTCGATTCTCCTGCTCCTCGGATGCTGCCTTGACTGGCTGTGCTTTTCGAGCAACCACACTCTTAACTCTGATCTCCAGCATCTGCAGTCCTCACTGTCTCCATAGACAGACCACTATGTGAAAAGGTTGCCCCTCAAATCCCTTTTAAATATTTCCCCTCTCATCTTACACCTGAGCCCTATAGTTTTGGACTCTCCTACTCTGGGGAAAAGACCTTCACTGTTCACCTTATATATGCCCCTCTTGATTTTATTAAATTCTATAAGGTCACCCCTCAATCTCCTATGCTCCAGGTAAAAGAAGTTCCAGCCTAACCACTCTTCTTATATCTCAAAACTTCCAGTCTCGGTAACATCCTTGCAAACTTGTTTTGCATTCTTTTCAGTTTACTTTTGTCCTTCTTGTTGGAGGGTGACCAGAATTGTCTGCAGTATTCTAAATCTAGTCTTACCAATGTCTAATACAGCCGTAAGAAGATACCTCAACTCCTGTACTTAATGCTCTGTCAGGGGGAGGTTGCGTCTGACAGGTTTAATTGTGTTTTTCTGAGGTGGTAATTAAATATCTGGATGTGGGTGGTGCAGCTGATGTGGTCTATATGAGCTCAGTAAGGTTTCTGCAAACGTGTTTCACGTGGAAGACTGGTCAAGGTAAGAGTCCATGGGATCAAGGGCAACCTACCACACAGAAAAAGGCCTTTCTGCTTATCAAGTCTATACCAGTCTGAGGCAACAACCATCTCATCCTATTTCCAGCACTAGTCCCACAGCCTGCTTCACCTTGGCATTGCAAGTATATATTTAAGTACTTCTGAAATATTATGAAGGTTTTTGTCTCTACCACCCCACAATTCAGATTCCACCACTCTCTGGGTGAATTTTTCTCCTCAGATTTCCTTTTAACCTCTTGCCCTTTAATCCAAGCCCCTGGTCATTGATCTCAAGAAGAAACATTTCTTCCAGTCTACCTTGTCTATGCCCCTGGTCATTCATCTCAAGGGGAAATGTTTCTGCCAATCTACCTTATCTATGCCCTGGTCATTGATCTCAAGGAGAAATGTTTCTGCCAGTCTACCCTGTCTATGCCTCTGGTTATTGATCTCAAGGGGAAATGTTTCTGCCAATCTACCTTGTCTATGCCCTGGTCATTGATCTCAAGGGGAATTGTTTCTGCCAATCTACCTTGTCTATGCCCCACATAATATTAAACATCTCATCATCTCCTCTACTTCAAGGGACTCAAACACAGTTGTAACAACTCTCTAGCCCAGGCAACATTCTGCAAAATCTCCTCTGCACCCCATGACTGAGCTAGAAGTGGGAGTTGCTCTCCAAAGTGCACTTAACCTTATTGAAATAAGGCCACTTAACCTCAGACTATATAATGAAGTTTATTGTTTTATTTTTCTGGCTTTATATTCTGTGTTTCCGCTTATTTTGTGTGTTTTTAAATGGCGCTGGAGGGTGGCAACACTAGACAACACTTTTCACTATTAAATTAAGTCAAATTAAATCACATCAAATCCCTCATGAACCCATTTTCACAGAATCATACAGTCCAAAATAGGCCCATCAGCCTATCAAGTCTGTACCACTAAAGAAACACACTACCACCTACACCAGTCCGACTGACCCGCACTGGAGAAACCTGGATGAGGCCCTCTTTTCTCCTTCCAGGGATACTGCCAAACCAATTGGGTATTTACAGAAGTTTTGTTCCTTTTCATTTCAGATATCTAACACCGACAAGACTTTGCTTTGTATCTTTTTTAGGTTTTACACTTGTACCCGAACTTCCATGACCTTAGGATTTCAAATGCCCTTCAAAGACAATCCTCTTGCGGCCATTCCTTCTCTTTTCTTTGCCTTTGTTCTCCGAGTTTGGGTGACAATGTTGATGCTCTATTCAGCACACATCTTCAACTTGGAATTGTTCATTTCCCAAAGATCAAGGAGAGGAAATCCGGTGAACAATCAATGTTCTGAAGGGTTGTTTGAGGGAGTGTTTGAGCTGTAAGATTTAAGGAGAAAGGCATGAGGTTGAGAGGGGATTTGAGGAATTTTTATTTTTGGAGTGTGCTGCCTGGGAAAGCAATAGAGGCAGAAAACCTCAACCTTAAGAAGTACTTGGATGAGCACTTGAACCAAGCCAACCTTCCATTCATTGACTCCATCTTCACTTCCCATTTCCTTGGAAAGGCAGCCAACATAGCCAAAAACCCCTCCCATCCCAGTTATAATCACTTCCAACCTCTTCCATTGGGCAGAAGATGGTGAGATGGTGAGAGTGTTCCCTACAGTGTGGAAACAGGCCTTTTTGGCCTAACCAGCCCATACTGACCCTCCGAAGAGTAACCCACCCAGACCCATTCCCCCTAATTAATACACCTAACTCTACAGGCAATTTAGCATGGCCAATTCACCTGACCTGCACATCTTTGGACTGTGGGAGGAAACCGGAGCACCCGGAGGAAACCCACGCAGACACGGGGAGAATGTGCAAACTCCACACAGACAGTCACAGACAGATACTCAAGCTTAAACAAAGGGACGAACAGATTCAAAAACAGTTTCTTCCCCACTGTTATTGGACTGCTGAATGGACTTCTCTAACTTCAAATTTAAGTGTTGATTTTGCTTTTTGCGCACCTTCGCTGCAGTCCGAACATTGTATTCCTCGCTCTGTTTCTATCACCCTAATGCACTTTGTGTGGTTTGATCTGCCTGTGCTGTACACAAAACAAAACTTTTCACTGTACCTTGCTACATGTCGCAATAACAAATCAAATCAAAAATCAGTAAGACTTGAACCTGGAGCTCTGGAGTAATAGAAGCAGAGATACTATCCATTGCTTCACAAGACTGTAACCAGGCTGGCATCCTATGGAAAACAAAGATCTGTTCAGAATCAAATGAACTTGAGGCTTATTTGCAATCACTGAGGTCACTCATCTGTGCTGACATGAGAGACAATTTACATTATTTGATTTGCACGCTGCATGAGGTTCTTCTGTTGCTAAAGTAATAGACTGTATGGAGTTAAAAAGGAAGGGGCAGTTAATTTATATTATTCAGAACACAATGAATGGTGAAGAACACAAGATATTATTAATTCATTATTGTCACTGACACTAATGTTTACTGACATGCATAATAGGGAAGACACAATGAGCAATGCTGTAATATTGTTTAGAAATGTTGTATTACATAAGCCAGCAAAGAAGGTTGTATTCTCATCAAATTCTGCTGCCTAGCCTGTCGGTGAGTAACTACTCTTGACATCATCCAGACTAAATAATTGAACCATTATCTTGCCTGGATGTATGAGATATCTCTTTTTTGGCCTTCCATGTGCAGTTTATTTTCTTCTTCCTTTGAAGTTCCATTTGAGACCAGCTTTTCTGCAAATCCATTTGTCCTTCTGGTGACAGTTTATAGCAGTCATGTATGTTCTTGCAGATCAATAGCCTTCCTTCCAACAATAATGATTATGACAACTCACTCTCCCGGGAGTGTGAGCTTTGGTTGCTTTGGTTTCAAGGCTTTGGACTTTGCCACTTCTCTTTTTACACCTGAAATGTCTGGGAAGATCCTATTTTACCGAAACACAGGCCTGAATTTCCTGACAATTTGTTGGGAAAACATCAACTTGTCCCCTTGTAACCTCCTGATTGATCAGAAGACAGATACCCCTCTCTGTAGTTATCCCTAACCTCTGACACAGTGCAGCGAGCAATCCCTAGACATGACTGACCAGGTCCCTGATCATCGCTCAGTCTCCAGGTTGTATTCAAACATCTCCCTTGTCTGTGCCTAGACCAAGCAGACAACTGACTAGTGACTGTGTGACAGTAAGGACTGCAAGCCAGAGTCAATGGATGTGGAGCTGGGGAAAGCACAGCAGGTCAGACAGCATCGGAGGAGCAGGAAGAAGGGTTTTGGCCCAAAATGTTGCCTTTCCTGCTCCTCTGATTCTGTCTGATTGCTGTGTTTTTCCGTTTCCACATCTATTGACAATGACTGCGTGCAGACTGTGCCCATAACTGACAGCACTGGGACCATCTTCCCAATTTTGACTGGCTTTGGGATCAGAGTCAAGATTAAAGTGGTGCTGGAAAAGCACAGCAGGTCAGGCAGCATCCAAGGAGCAGGAAAAATAACGTTTTTTGGCAGAAACACTTCCTGATGACCACCCACCCCATAACCCTTGAGTCCCTTACTAATCAAGAACCTACCTGTTTCATCAATGACTTGGCCTCCACAGCCCTCTGTGGCAATGAGTTCCACAGACTCACCACTCTCTGGCTGAAGAAATTCCTCCTCATTTCAGTTCTAAAGGGTTGTCCCTTTACTCTGAGGCTGTGCCTTCAGGTCCTTGCTATACAGCGCACCCAGTCATCATTGTAGGGCCTCCAGCATGTACCAGCTGCCTGTGGGGCAAGCACACTACATTTATTGAACCAATTGGCCATGTTGGAAAGTGGTGAGGGGCTAATCCCAAGGCCATAGAGTTATAGAGATGTACAGCATGGAAACAGACCCTCCAGTTCAACTTGTCCATGCCAACAAGATATCCCAACCCAATCTAGTCCCACCTGCCAGCACCCGGCCCATATCCCTCCAAACCCTTCCTATTCATATACCCAGCCAGATGCCTTTTAAATGTTGCAATTGTACCAGCCTCCACCACTTCCTCTGGCAGTTCATTCCACACACATACCACCCTATGCCCTCTAGTTCTGGAGTCCCCCACCCCAAGGACTTGTCTATTTACCCTATCCATGCCACTCATAAATTTATAAACCTCTATGAGGTCACCCTAAGCCTCCGTCGCTCCAGGGAAAACAGCCCTAGCCTATTCAACCGCTCTCTATAACTTAAATCCTCCAACCATGGCAACATCCTTGGGGTGGATGAAGGCAGGAGAATGGAGATTGAGAAACATATCAGTCATGATCAAATGGTGGAGCAGATTTAACGGGCTGAATGGCCTAATTCTGCTCCTATACTTATGGTAAGGAAGAAGGACCATGTTGGTTGTAAAATGTTGGCAACACTGGGTGCCAGTGTCCGTGGACAAGGGGGTATATGCGGCTTATGGCTGTGGATTGTGTCTTAAGGTACTGTTTGGTCATAAAGCAACATGGAGGCCCTTCAGAATAAGTGGCAAGCTGAAGTTGCCAGGTACCTGTTCTGGATTCCATGCCGTATTTTGCCACTGTTTGTCTGTTTGGTACATATGGTATGATTGAAAGTTGAATAGTATTGAGGTGGCTCGGCCTGTTAACAAGGTATTTGCCAAGAATTAAGCCCAGTAAAGACTGTATTTTTTTCAGTTTTGTCTATTTTTTCAAAACTGTATACTGAAATGAGAAAGAACTGCTTTGGAAAAGAATGTTTTAGAAGGATAGCTACACATTAGGTTTTCACCTAATCCCACTTCACCACCCTGCCCCAGCCACCCCCTTTATTTGTAGCCTTCCCCATACCCAACCCTAGTCCTGAAGAAGGGTAACACCTGAAACGTGACTTCCGCACCTCCTGATGCTGCCCGGCTTGCTGTGTTCTTCCAGCCTCCTGCCTGCTTTTTCTTTCCTTTTCTTTTTTTTTCTTTTTTATATATTTTCCCTCGCACCAATTTTGTGTGTGTGCAGGTGTGAGACACAATGAAAGACAACAAGGTGTACAAATCTTTATTCAATTTCCACCACCAGGAAGAAAGGAATCACCCGGGTGGCCAGTGACAAGCAGTGCCCTTCTCAGGGGGCAATGCTACGCAATCAAATAGTGAGGGGATCAAATCAAAATAGAGTTGTAGGGGGAAATAATACACTCCGCTCCCGGCGGTGCCCACATTTCCCTGAAAATCCCGAGGGTGTTGCTGGGCATCGCATGCTCCTTCTGGATTAGTGGTGCTGGAAGAGCACAGCAGTTCAGGCAGCATCCGAGGAGCTTTGAAATTGACGTTTCGGGCAAAACTGCATGCTCCTTCTCCCTGCCTGTCTATTTTGGATTCCATCATCTGCAGTTTTCTTTGTCTACACATTTTGAAAAGGAAGTAGCCTGACACCTATTGCAAGAATGATAAATATCTGTTTGAACAAGCAGCAATTGAAATGGTTTACAAACAAACAGGAGCCCCAGGGGTTGTGTATGGATGAGACTGAATGGCACCAAGTTGATTGGTCAATGAACCGGGGGCCAGTTGTCAATGACAAAAACCTTTTCATCTGCCAACAACCTTTTGTTTGTAACTGAACAGTTTGGGGCTGGGAACAGGATACTGCGAACGGCTTGATCTCCACAAGTATAACACTGTTCTCCACAGAAACAAACACCCAATTAAAACTTGAAAAAAAGCAGTTGTAGGCTGTAACTTTTAACTGATAAGTCAGAGACAATTTTTTTACAGAGTCAATGTGTCAACGTGCCTGGAATGTGCTGCCAGACGAGATGGTGGAGGTGGATTCAAAAGCAACATTTAACAGGCAACACAATAATATATGAATAGACCATAAGACCATAACACACAGGCACAGAAATTAAACCATTCAGCTCTTCAAGTCATTCAATCATGGCTAAGTTTTTCATCCTCGTTCTCCCGCCTCCTCCCCATAACCCTTTGACAGTCAAGAACTCACAACAGGGTAAAAACAATGACTGCAGATGCAGGAAACCAGATTCTGGATTAGTGGTGCTGGAAAAGCACAGCAGTTCAGGTAGCATCCGAGGAGCAGTAAAATCGACGTTCCAGGCAAAATCCTTTCATCAGGAACACAGTATTCCTGATGAAGGGCTTTTGCCCAAAACGTCGATTTTACTGCTCCTCGGATGCTGCCTGAACTGCTGTGCTTTTCCAGCAACACTAATGCAAGGACTCAACAGCCCAAACAGAACAGAGGTAGAAAGAACAGTAGAGCTCAGGAATACGCCGTGTGGCCCACCAAGCCTGTGCTGACACATGATACCTTCCTAAAATAAATACCTTTTGCTTCTAGATAGTCTGTATCCCTCTATTCACTTCCTATTAGCCTGGAGTGCCAAAAGGATTGGGGCTGGGTCCTCCACTTTTTGTCATTTACATAAATGATTTGGATGCGAGCATAACAGGTACAGTTAGTAAGTTTGCAGATGACACCAAAATTGGAGGTGTAGTGGACAACGAAGAGGGTTACCTCAGATTACAACAGGATCTCGATCAGATGGGCCAAGGGGCTGAGAAGTGGCAGATGGAGTTTAATTCAGATAAATGCGAGGTGCGGCATTTTGGGAAAGCAAATCTTAGCAGGACTTAAACACTGAATGGTAAGGTTATAGGGATTGTTGCTGAACAAAGAGACCTTGGAATGCAGATTCATAGCTCCTTGAAAGTAGAGTCGCTGGTAGATAGGATAGTGAAGAAGGCATTTGGTGTGCTTTCCTTTATTGGTCAAATTATTGAATACAGGAGTTGGGAGGTCATGTTGCAGCTGTACAGGACATTGGTTAGGCCACTGTTGGAATATTGAGTGCAATTCTGGTCACCTTCCTATCGGAAAGATGTTGTGAAACTTGAAAGGGTTCAGAAAAGGTTTACAAGGGTGTTGCCAGGGTTAGAGGATTTGAGCTATAGGGAGAGGCTAAAAAAGCGGGGGCTGTTTTCCCTGGAGCATTGGAACTTTATAGAGGTTTATAAAATTATGAGGGACATGGATAGGGTAAATAGGCAAAGTCTTTTTCTTGGGATTGGGGAGTCCAGAACTAGAGGGCATAGGTTTAGGGTGAGAGGGGAAAGATATAAAAGAGACCTAAGGGGCAACGTCTTCACACAGAGGGTGGTATGGGTATGGAATGAGCTGCCAGAGGAAGTGGTGGAGGCTGCTACAATTGCAACATTTAAGAGGCATTTGGATGGGTATAGGAAGGGTTTGGAGGGATATGGGCCAGGTGTTGGCAGGTTGAAATATCTGGTCGGCATGGACGGGTTGGACTGAAGGGTCTGTTTCCATGCTGTATATCTCTATGACTCTATGACTCTAACCTTGGTTGTCGGTAAGATCCTAGATTCCGTGGGTATAGGTTTGCTCGCTGAGCTGGAAGGTTCATTTTCAGTATGGTGGTGAAATGTCTGAAAATGAACCTTGCAGCTCAGCAAGCAAACCTATACCCAGAGCCTCAAACTGAGCTACAAATCAACTCAAAACTCACTAACATCCTGGAATCTATTGTGAAGAATGAGATTTTTGAATACTTGGAAGTGAATGGTAAAATAGGGTAAAGTCGGCACAGTTTCATCAAGGGGAGGTTATGCCTGACAAATCTGCTAGAATTCTTTGAGGAAGTAACAAGCATGTTAGACCAAGGAGACCCAATGAATGTCACCTACCTGGTCTTCAAGAAGGCCTTTGATATGGTGCCGCACAGGAGGCTACTGAGTAAGATAAGGGCCCATGGTGTCAGAGGCAAAGCCTAGCGTGGATAGAAGCCTGGCTGTCTGGCAGAAAGCAGAGAGTGGGGATAAAAGGATCCTTCCCAGGACGGTAGCTGGTGATAAGTAGTGTTCTGCAAGGCTTAGTGTTGGGACCACAACTTTTCACTTTATCCGTTAATGACCTAGATGAAGGAATTGGGGGCCTTCTAGCTAAGTTTGCAGGTGATACAAAGATAAGTAAAGGGACAGATAGCATTGAGGAGGCGGGGAGGCTGCAGAAGGATTTGGACAGGTTAGGAGAGTGAGCCAAAAAGTGGCAGATGGAATACAACGTGGGAAATTGCGAGGTCATGCACTTTGGTCAGAAGAATAGTGGTATGGGTTATTTTCAGAACGCGGAGAAAATTCAGAAGTCTGAAGTGCAAAGAGATGACAGTTCTCATTCAGGATTCTCTCAAGGCAAACTTGTAGAGTCAGTAGTGAGGAAGGCAAATGCAATAATGGCATTTATTTTGAGAGGACTTGAATAGAAAAGCAGGGATGTACTTCTGTGGCTCTGTTGTTCAGATAACTGATTGTTCAGATAATGGATAATGCTTTTACATGAACTTGAGGTATTGTTCCGATAATCCAAAATTTGGATAATTGATGTTTGGATAACCAAGGTTGTTCTGTATATATGAACGAGAGGCATGACGAGTCCATTCAGTTTCTCAAGCCTGTTCTACCATTCAATTCAATCACGGCTGATCTCATCTCAGCCTCAACTCCACTTTCATGTCCACTCCTTGTAACCCTTCAACCCATTACTAATTAAAAACCTATTTATCTCCTGCTTAAATTTACTTAATGTTGCAGCATCCACCACACTCTGCACTAGTAAATTCCAGATTCGTGTGCCTTTGAGGGAAATAATTTTTCCCCATCTCAATTTGAAATCTGCTACCTATTATCCTAAAACTATGACCACTCTTTCCAGATCTGTTCTACTGGAGATAGGGCTGGAACATGGGACCAGCTGGGTAGCTCTTTTGGCAGCCAGCGCAGATAGGATGGATTGAATGGCCTCATTCTATACTGTAGAATTCAATGATCCTATGACTGCCTCACATGAGGAACCATCCTCTCTCTATCTACTTTGTCAATCATCTTTAGCACCAGAGTTGTGGAAGTTAGGTGGATTGGCCACGTTAAATCAAAAAACAAATGTGCCATAGTCTGCAAGGACGTGCAGACTAGGCAGATTACCCATTGTCAAAGAAAAACCATGTGGGGTTACAGAGATGGAGTGGGATGATGGGTCTGGGTGGGATGCTCGCCAGAGGGCTGGAGCAGACTTGATGGGCTGAATGACCTCTTTCTGCACTGTCGGGATTCTATCTTATGTCCTGCAGTTAGATCTCTTCTCATTCTTCTAAATTCCAGACAGTATAGGCCTAAACTGTTGTCTCTTTTCATAAGACAAAACCTTCATCTCTGGTATCAATCATGTGAACCTCCTCTGAACAGCCTTCAATGCAATTACATCCCTCCTCAAGTAAAGGGATCAAAGTTGTACACAGCACTCTAACAAATGCCTTTTCCAATTGCAGCAACACTGCCCTAGTGATGTGTGATGTCCACTTTAATTGGCAACTTGCCACTGCCCAGTGGACAGTTCACCATGGCACAAAAATGACAGGTCAATGCTACAAGGGAATGAGGTTCACATAAAGGGAATCAATACACAGTTCTTTCCTAGAGGAACTAACAATGGTGTCTGATGCTACTCATGGCTTTATAACCGCTTTGTAATTCCCAAACACTCCTGCAGTTATATCACCACAAATTCCTGCAGCAAGATCAGTATAATCTCTGAATGAACAGAAGAAGAAAAACAAAAACCACCAACTTTATATTGTGTTTCTATTGCGTTTTCTACCCACTTATCGATACAGAAGGACAGAGTCAAAAACTTGGGGAGGGCGCAGTAGGCAACGTTCAGGGTCCTGTGCCTGGGTATGCCCTCCCTGACTGTAATTTTCTTCTTTTTTTCCTTCTATTCCTTTTTCTCTCAAACTTACCTGATAAAGAGAGGTCTTGAGTAGGAAGGCGGCTTCGATGGGTTCTGGAGCAGTGACAGTGTTTTCAGTGGCAGTATGGCTATCAAGTCGATCAATCAACATGTGAAGCCTGGAGCGGGACTCTCACTTCTGAGTGCAGTGGGCCCTGCCGCGGCATGGCGTGGGCTGGTATAGCTCAGAACAGGACACTCTACAGCACAGCATGGGCAGGTATAGCTCAGAACAGGACACGCTGCAGCATGGCGTGGGCTGGTATAAAGTGAGGACTGCAGATGCTGGAGATCAGAGCTGAAAATGTGTTGCTGAAAAAGCGCAGCAGGTCAGGCAGCATCCAAGGAGCAGGAGAATAAACGTGGGCTGGTGTAGCTCAGAACAGGACACTCTGCAGCACAGCATGGGCTGGTGTAGTCCAGAACAGGACATTCTGCAGCATGGCATGGGCTGGTGCCACCCAGAACAGGACTCTCTGCAGCACGGCATGGGCTGGTGTAGCTCAGAACAGGACACTCTGCAGCACAGCATGGGCTGGTGTAGTCCAGAACAGGACATTCTGCAGCATGGCATGGGCTGGTGCCACCCAGAACAGGACACTCTGCAGCATGGCGTGGGCTTGTGTAGCTCAGAACAGGACACTCTGCGGCATGGCATGGGCTGGTGTAGCCCAGAACAGGACACTCTGTGGCATGGCATGGGCTGGTGTAGCCCAGAACAGGACACTCTGCGGCGTGGCATGGGCTGGTGTAGCCCAGAACAGGACACTCTGCGGCATGGCATGGGCTGGTGTAGCCCAGAACAGGACACTCTGCAGCATGGCATGGGCTGGTATAGCCCAGAACAGGACACTCTGCAGCATGGTGTGGGCTGGTATAGCCCAGAACAGGACACTCTGCAGCATGGTGTGGGCTGGTGTAACTTCATCTGGGACACACTCTCTGCAGCATGGCGTGGACTGGTGGAGCCCAGAATGGGATTCTGGTAGTGGTCTGCACTAGCAGCAGAGAAGGAAAAGTTGAATGGTCTTTCATTATCCTTTTTAAAAAATGTATTCCAAGTTAATTTGAATGGTGCTAATGTACAAATGACGGTGCACACTTTTTGCTGTATTTTAGATTGAACGCATGTGACAATAAAGGATATTCATTCATGTACTGTAATTTTTGTAAAATGAAATAATCAAGTTAACTCATTTAACAATGTATGCAAGTGTTAATTGATGTTGTTGACAAGGTGAATGATGATTGGGGGAAGGAGGGCCTTATAAAAGGACATAGGATTAACCTGATGGTGATGTCTTAGAGCTGAGTACAGAGGATGGGTAAAGTTAAGTCATGCTGGAACTCTGTATTGAATTGCAGGTAAAGTCACTGGAGCCCCAAAGGGCTGCTCTCTCTTTAGAGAGAGACAATTTGAGGCAAGTTTAACTTGAATACCACCAAGCTTCAGGTCAGAGGTGAAGATGGGACCTCAGCTGATACAAAAATTGAACCCATACTGTTGGCGTTACTCTGCAATGCAAACCAGGCATCTAGCCTTTGAGCTGACGGACCCCCATACATCCCAACTCCCCCAGAACATTGACACAAACACACATAGAAGGTAAATGAGCCCTTACCTAATATAAGTCTGAGCCGAGTATATTTACATTTTCCCTGGTGCATCAGAGGCTGACAGGTGACCGTATACAGGTTTATAAAATCATGAGGGACATGGATAGGATAAATAGATAAGGCTTTTTTTTTCCCTGGGGTGGGGGAGTCCAGAACTAGAGGTCACAGGTTTAGGGTGAGAGGGGAAAGATTTAAAAGGGACCGTAGGGACAACTTTTTCACAGAGGATAGTGTGTGTATGGAATGAGCTGCCAGAGGAAGTGGTGGAGGCTGGTACAATTGCAGCATTTAAAAGGCATTTGGATGGGTATATGAATAGGAAGGATTTAGAGGGATATGGGCAAAGTGCTGGCAAACGGTACTAGATTAGGTTAGGATATCTGGTCGGCATGGACGAGTTGCACCAAAGGGTCTGTTTTCATGCAATACATCTCTTGGACTCCATGCTTTAATGATTACCATATTGGACAAAGGCATGCAGAATAATTGTAATATTTAAGTGAGGCTATTGTCATTCTCAGGCAGATCCTCCTGAACCCTAGATTTTTCAGTCTTCCGGGTACATTTTTTCACATGAATCACACGGGGTAACAGACTTGAGAAAATCCACACTCAGAAATGATGGTTGTTCCTGTCTTGCTAAAGCTCCTTTGTACCCAAGATCCTTACTGAGGTGGCTGAGGTAGACTTTATCTTCAAGTGATTCTTCATAGTGTCTATATATTGGTCCTACCGATGTTTCACCACATACGGCTTAGTTAAATAAAAGGGAACGGCAGTGTTTGAGGACATGTGTGCAAGACTGTTAAACAAAGTAGCTGTCAGAATTCAAGAGAGCATCTATACCTCATCAAATCTCCAAACGCAAGTTGATGAACTCTGCGCTGTTGGGCAATGGATGTCGTCGCTCTGAACACGAGCAACATCAGCCGCTGCTTGTACTACCTCTGATATTTTTGTTTCCACACAACAACAAATGCATTCTTTAAATTATCATGACTTGTTTTTAACATGCTGTGGATCAGGGAATATAAATTCACTTGGCATATAAGATGCCCTCCAGTTAATCAGGACCAAAAATGATGCCTTTGCATATATACCACCGAGAGATCAATTTCCCTATACAGCCATGTCAGCTGTCAGACTCAATGTTCCACCTCACACCTTCATTTTCCTAATCTGTTTATGGTTGGGTGCAAGATATCAAGCAGGTTGTAAAAAAATGGGTGAGGTTTTTAACATATGTCCACACACTGTAGACCCCTCATTTATTCACCATATAAGTTAATTTCCATTTTTAAAGGAGGTTTTTTAAGGCAGAGTGAGCGAAATAAGGTCAAGTGGATCTAATTAAACTAGGAGACCCTTGACTGAGATATAATTTTAATTTTATTTATTCATTCATGGGATGTGGGCATCACTGGCTCGACTAGCATTTACTGTCAATCCTTAATTGGCCAGTGGCCAATGAAGTGTCAGCTACATTGCTGTGAGTCTGGGGTTACATATTGGCCAACCCAGCTAAGGATGGCAGTTTCCTTCCCTAAAGGGCATTAGTGAATCAGCTGGTTTTTTTCTGACAATTGACAGTGGATGCATGGTCATCAGTGGATTCTTAATGCCAGTTTTCTTTCTATTGCATTCAAATTCCATCATTTGCCATGGCAGGTTTCAAATCTAGGTTCCCAGAACATTACCAGGATCTGTGAATTAACAGTCCAGTGATAATCCCACTAGGTCATCACCTCCCCTCGGTCCAGTCATGAAACCCTGGCTGACAGATATAAACAGGACATTCAGAGAGTCTCCTCGCTCTCAGGACTGGCTCTGAGCTAGCTGGTCATTGTCCATGTACTGTGCACATGTAACTGAAGAGTGACTTGGTGACTGGATACCAGCCTCAATGCAGTTAGTTCAAAGGCTTCAAAGGTTGAATTATATCCTGACATTTTACCATAACATAGGGATATCCCAAGGGACATTAGAGCCAATGAAGTCCCTTTGAAATGCAACAGCTCTTGCAATATTGGAAAAGTAGCAACTAATTTGTCCACAACAAGCTCCTTCAAACAATAATGAGTTAGATTTTTACCAATGTTGATTGAGGATAAATATCGGACAGGGCACAGAGGAAAATTCCATCTGCTTTTCTTCAAAATAAGACAAGAGATTTTTTTTAAGAAAAGATCCATTTGAAAGGGTAGATCTAGCTTGAAAGAAATGCCTCATTTGAAAGTCAGCATTTCTAACCTTGGTTTGCCAAAAATTGGTTAAATGTAATGCTGGAGGCTCACATGACCAGCATGCCTTCACCCAACAAGTTAAATATTGTAAAAGAAACAACTGCAATGTTGGAAATCAAAACAGAAATTGCTGCAGAACTGGTTCTGAAAGATGTTCACTGGACCTGAAGAGTTAAGTATGTTTCTTTCTCCACAGGTGCATCCAAACCTGCTGAATATCTCCAGCAATTTCTATTTAAGTTCAACGTTGTGGTGCTCTGTCTTCTTTCAGTCAAGTGGAAAGCAAAATGAGACTCTTGAGCAGTATGAATATGCCGAATAAGTATCAGAGCACTCTGCGGCATTTTATTCAGACTATTCTATCCCTAATACTTTTGTAATTCATAAATATGGATGCTAACGGAAAGGGGCAAAACTATAAATAACTTTTTAATATCCTGCAGAGATGTCCTTGCTACGAAGCCTCAGAGATTAATCTTCAACTTCTTAAGATTTCAGGCCAGTTCTGGAGATGCTTGCAGAAGTACTAATGACAATGTAGAATGACCTCGGTACTATATTGTGTCTGCCAAGATTTTGGGCTTAGATGTCTGCTATGGATCCTGAACTGACAACTCTTGAACCCAAGCCAAAATTGCTGCTATTGAACTACACGTAAGAGTATTCAGTGCATCTTAAAAGTGCAAACTATCTCTATGTCCAGCAGTGAAGGGGCAGCACAATGGCTCAGTGGTTAGCACTGCTGCCTCATAGCACCATGGCCCTAGGTTCGATTCCAGCCTTGCTGACCTTCTGTGTGGAGTTTGCACATTCTCCCCTGTGTCTGCGTGGGTTTCCTCTGAGTGCTCTGGTTTCCTCCCACACTCCAAAGATGTGCAGGTCAGGTGAATTGGCTATGTTAAATTGCTCATAGTGTTAGGTGCATTAATCAGAGGGAAATAGGACTGGGTGAGTTACTCTTTGGATGGTGGGTGTGGGCTTATTGGGCCGAAGGGCCTGTTTCTACACTGTAGGGAATCAAATCTAATCGATGCAACTTTGGGAACACAAGTTTTAGAACAAAATGACGGCATGGGACCACGTTGAAAGGCATCCAAAAAGTGGTTCCATGGACAGAGCACTTGAATGGTAGGTCTGGGTGCGTGCTGTAGAGCTCTCGGAAGTCTAATTTTTGACACTTTTTCAAAGTTTTGACAGACTTTCCCAACTCTTTCCGTCTGTTCTAAGAGTTGGTCAGAGGCCTGTACAGAGGTCTCTTGACACTTCTGGAGGGCAGGGAAAACCCCACGTTGACAACGGCCATCCCTCCACAAGCACTGGTTTAAAAAAAAATAAAAAGTGTGTCAATTTCAGGAACTGAGGGCCTGGCAGAAGGATGCAATACCTTAGAGCACTCCAGCAAGCAACATGAGAGAGTGTGGAGAAAATAAAAATGCAATTCATACTAACTCAGCAATGCTCTCCCAATCAAATGCTAGCAGTTGAAGTTGAAAACGGGCTGACAACCACACAGAATGGTTTTGCAGTTGCTATGAGAACAAGCTCCCTTCTCAACAGGAAAATCCAAGTCTAGTTTTAATCGTGACACCTGCCTTCAACCCGTGGCTTGTACCGACATTAATCAGTCTGAAAATGCTGCAGAGTGCTCTGGTACTTCTTTGGTATATTCATACTGCTTGACGTGTTGTCTCTTCTGAATACCCTCAACAAAAGTGAGCTCTGTCCACCAGCTTTAAGGATTGCCAGGATTTTCGAGACTGCGCTGTCTGATATCAGAGTGAACAATGCAGCTGTAATAAAGTGCTAATCATGTTTGTAACAATACACCCTCAAAGTGAGAGAAAGTGAGGACTGCAGAAGCTGGAGCTCAGAGTCGAAAGTGTACTATTGAAAAAGCACAGCTGTGCTTTTCCAGCGCTACAATCACTATACCCTCAAAGTGATTACCATAACTCTATAGGATTAATTTCTCTTATTGGCCGTCTTTACAAAGGATAGGAACAGCAACCAAATAGGGTAGGTGACATTAGTGGCTCTGTTAGCAATTTGTGCTGATGCCACTTTGAAAGATCTCCAATATGGCACCCTTCTTGAGGCAACTGGCACCTTTCAGTAAGGCAACTGCAGTCTGATAGAGTCAAACAGTACAAAAACAGACCCTTCAATTCAACCAGTCCAACTGGTGAAGATCTTTGCTTCCTCACTCTCCATGGAAGTCGTACCGGAGGATTGGAGCGAAGCGAATGTTGTTCCTCTTTTCAAGAAGGGGAATAGGGAAATCCTTGGCAATTACCAGTCAGTCTTAAGTCTGTGGTCAGCAAGGTTTTGGAAAGAATTCTGAGGGATAGGATTTATGACTATTTTGGAAAGCATAGAGTGATTAAGGGCAGTCATCATGGCTTTGTGAGGGGCAGGTCATGCCTCACAAATCTTATTGAGTTATTTGAGGATGTGACGAGACAGGTCGATGAAGGTCGAGCAGTAGATGTGGTGAATTGGACTTCAGCAAGGTATTTGATAAGGTTCTCCATGGTAGGCTCATTCATAAAGTCAGGACGTATGGATACAGGGAGATTTGGCTATCTGGATTCAGAATTGGTTGTTTTGACAGAAGGCAGAGAGTGGTTGGAGATGGAAAGTATTCTGCCTGGAGGTCAGCTGTGAGTGGTGTCCCACAGGGCTCTGTTCTTGGGCCTCTGCCCTTTGTAGTTTTTGTAAATGACTTGGATGAGGAGGTTGAGGAGTGGGTTAGTAAATTTGCAGATGACACAAAAGTTGAAAGTGCCATTAATAGTATCGAAGGCTATTGCAGGCTGCAGCGCAACATAGACAGGATGCAGAGCTGGGCTGAGAAATGGCAGATGGAGTTCAATCTGGATAAATGCGAAATGATGCATTTTGGAAGGTCAAACTGGAATGCTGAATATAGGATTACAGACAGGATTCTTGGCAGTGTGGAGGAACAGAGGGATCTTAGTGTTCAAGTGCATAGATCCCTCAAAGTTGCCACCCAAGTGAATAGGGTTGTTAAGAAAGCACATAGTGTTTTGGCTTTCATTAACTACAGGATCGAGTTTAAGAGCTGCGAGGTTTTGCTGCAGCTCTACAAGTCCCTGGTGAGACCACACTTGGAATATTGTGTCCAGTTCTGGTCGCCCTATTATAGGAAAGATACCGAGGCTTTGGAGAGAATGCAAAGAAGGTTTACTAGAATGCTGCCTGGACTGGAGGGCTTATCTTACAAAGAGAGGTTGACTAAGCTCGGACTTTTCTCTCCGGAGAGAAGGAGGAAGAGAGATGAACTGATCGAGGTATACAAGATAATGAGAGGCATGGATAGAGTCAATAGCCAGAGACTTTTCCCCAGGACAGGATTGACTGGGATGAGGGGTCATAGTTTTAAGATATTAGGAGGAAGGTAGAGAGGAGACGTCAGAGGTAGGTTCTTTACGCAGTGAGTTGTGAATGCATGGAATGCATTGCCAGTGGTGGTGGTGGAAGCAGAGTCATTAGGGACATTTAAGCGACTGGTGGACATGCACATGGATAGCAGTGAATTGAGGGGTGCGTAGGTTAGGTGATTTTCTTTTAGATTAGGAATAATCCTCAACACAACATCGTGGGCTGAAGGGCCTATTCTGTGCTGTACTTTTTTATAAATCCATACTCAAATATAACCTCAAACTAAACTAATCCCATCTGCCTGCACTTGGCTCATATCCCTCCAAACATTTCTTATTCATGTACTTACCTGTATGTCTTTTAGAATGTTGTAACTGTATCCACATTTATCACTTCCTCTGGACATTCATTCCACATATGAACCACTCTCTGTGTGAAAAAGTTGTCCCTCATGTCTTTTTAAAATCTTTCTCCTCTCCAAGCACCCTAGTCTTGAAATCTTCCACCCTCAGAAAAAGACACCTGTCATTCACCTTATCTACACCCCTCATGATTTTGTAAACCTCTTTCAGGTGTGACGATGCTGCTTCTTTAACATAAAGTTTTGTTGCCCTTAGCTTTTTCTTCACAGTGTTCCTAAAAGACACAGACTCTGAAAAGTCTAAGTTTAAGTGTTTTCGAGCCAATTTGATTAGAGCTAACAAATACTGCCTCAGACAAAAGGCTTTCAAGTTAAAAAAAAGCACTTGTACAATTAAAGGGGAGTGTCCAATTCTCCCATCTCAGCTTTTCTCTCCTGATGAAGGACTTTTGCCCAAAACGTCAATTTTCCTGCTCCTCAGATGCTGCCTGACCTGCTGTGCTTTTTCCAGCACTACTCTAATCTTTTCTTTGGTTTGGTTTGGTCTGGTTATTCACTAAAAGCAGGTCGGGCAGTTGTGAAGCTGCTGGACCCAAAGAAGCAGATCCACATTGGCCCTCTATCTCTCTGACATCTCTCCTGTAAGACCTTGTGTTTGATTTTACATTTTGTGCTAAGGGATGTTTATGGGGATTGTTGCAAGTATTTGGAACGTTGGTATGACCTGTTGGGTTTTTGGACAGCTTAAGATATTATGTATTCTGTTCTCTTTTGTTTGTATTTCATTCCATAATCTTGGAAATAAATTCTGTTTTATTTGAAACTATGAAGTTTGACCAGCTACATCCTTCCTGGAATATCCACTGTACACCTACTTAAAACAACTTGCAAAGTTAGGGTCTGGATTACTTTCTTCAAATGTTTTGAGGGGGGTTGGCCTGGTCCATCACCCTTGATGATGTAAATTGGACCTCAATTCTTGTATTTAGAAAAGAACATGTTAGAGTCGATGCCAATAATACCCGGGCTCCACTCCCCTAACTAATGTCGCTGGCAGGTAAGGAGTTTAACCTTGTTTTCCTCTGGTGATTAGCAATACTCCAATAGACAATAGACAATAGACAATAGACAATAGATGCAGGAGTAGGCCATTCTGCCCTTCGAGCCTACACCGCCATTCAATATGATCATGGCTGATCATTCCTAATCAGTATCCTGTTCCAGCCTTATCTCCATACCCCTTGACTCCACTATCTTTAAGAGCTCTATCCAATTCTTTCTTAAATGAATCCAGAGACTGGGCCTCCACTGCCCTCTGGGGCAGAGCATTCCACACAGCCACCACTCTCTGGGTGAAGTAGTTTCTCCTCATCTCTGTCCTAAATGGTCTACCCCGTATTTTTAAGTTGTGTCCTCTGGTTCGGCACTCCCCCATCAACGGAAATATGTTCCCTCCTGCCAGAGTGTCCAGTCCTTTCATAATCCTATACGTTTCAATCAGATCCCCTCTCAGTCTTCTAAACTCAAGGGTATACAAGCCCAATCGCTTCAGTCTTTCCGTGTAAGGCAATCCTGCCATTCCAGGAATTGACCTCGTGAACCTACGCTGCACTCCCTCAATAGCCAGAATGTCTTTCCTCAAATTTGGAGACCAGAACTGTACACAGTACTCCAGGTGTGGTCTCACCAGGGCCCTGTACAGCTGCAGAAGCACCTCTTTGCTTCTATACTCAATCCCTCTTGTTATGAAGGCCAGCATGCTATTAGCCTTCTTCACGACCTGCTGTACCTGCATGCTTGCCTTCATTGACTGGTGGACAAGAACACCCAGATCTCTCTGAACAGCCCCTTTACCTAATTTGATACCATTGAGGTAGTAATCTGCCTTCCTGTTCTTGCCACCAAAGTGGATAACCAGACATTTATCCACATTAAACTGCATCTGCCATGCATCTGCCCACTCACCTAACTTGTCCAGGTCACCCTGTAATCCCCTAACATCCTCATCACATTTCACCCTACCACCTAGCTTTGTGTCATCAGCAAATTTGCTAATGTTATTGCTGATACCATCTTCTATATCATTTACATATATTGTAAAAAGCTGCGGTCCCAGCACGGATCCCTGCGGTACCCCACTGGTCACTGCCTGCCATTTCGAAATGGAGCCGTTAATCACTACCCTTTGTTTCCTATTAGCCAACCGATTCTCTATCCAATCTAGTACTTTGCCCCCAATCCCGTGCGCCCTAATTTTACTCACTAACCTCTTGTGTGGGACTTTATCAAAAGCTTTCTGAAAGTCCAGGTACACTACATCCACTGGATCTCCCTCGTCCATCTTCCGAGTTACATCCTCAAAAAATTCAAGAAGATTAGTCAAGCATGATTTCCCCTTCATAAATCCATGCTGACTCTGTCCTATCCTGTTACTATTATCCAAATGTGCCGTAATTTCATCCTTTATAATAGACTCCAGCATCTTTCCCACCACTGAGGTCAGACTAACTGGTCTATAATTTCCTGCTTTCTCCCGCCTACCCTTCTTAAAAAGTGGCACAACATTAGCCGCCCTCCAATCCTCAGGAACCGACCCCGATTCTATTGAACTCTGGAAAATAATCACCAGCGCATCCACGATTTCCCGAGCCACCTCCTTCAGTACCCTGGGATGCAGGCTATCAGGTCCCGGAGACTTATCAACCTTCAGACCTAACAGTCTCTCCAACACCAAATCCTGGCAAATAGAAATTCCCTTAAGTTCAGGTCCTTCAGCCACTGTTACCTCAGGGAGATTGCTTGTGTCTTCCCCAGTGAACACAGATCTGAAGTACCCATTTAATTCCTCTGCCATTTCTTCGTTCCCAGTAATATATTCCCCTGCTTCTGTCTTCAAGGGCCCAATTTTTGTCCTAACCATTTTTTTGCCTTGGACATACCTAAAAAAGCTTTTACTATCCTCCTTTATATTCTTGGCCAGTTTACCTTCGTACCTCATTTTTTCTCTGCGTATTTCCTTCTTACTAATCCTCTGTTGTTCTTTAAAAGCTTCCCAGTCCTCCGTTTTCCTGCTTATCTTCGCTAAGTTATACTTTTTCTCTTTTAACCTTATATGTTTCTTTACTTCCCTCGTCAGCCACGGCCGCCCATGTCTCCTCCTGGGATCTTTCTTCCTTTTAGGAATGAACTGATCCTGCATCTTCTGCATTATACACAGAAATATCCGCCATTGTTCCTCCACGGTCTTCCCTGTTAAGGTATTGAACCATTGAACTTTGGCCAGTTGCTCCCTCATAGCTCCATATTTCCCTTTATTCAACTGAAATATTGTCACTTCAGATTGTACCCACTCCCTCTCAAATTGCAGATTGAAGCTTATTGTATTATGGCCACTACTTCCCAATGGCTCCTTTGGCAACAGGGTGGATGAGATGTGGTGGGAGCTTTATAACCATGAGGTGGCTCATTGCCTCCAGAATGAAAGGCCAGCCAAATGCTAAAATGAGCCCCTCGTGTCTTCACATGGCCAGTTACACTGCTCAATTCATGTGATCCGCAAAATGTACACAGACAACCGAGCCAATAAAGTCAAAAATCACATGACATCAGGTTATGGTCCAACAGGTTAATTTGAAACTGGAAGCTTTCGGAGTTGATGCGCCTTCCTCAAACAGCTAGCATCCCAGCTGAAAAGGTCATTTCTCACTCTGTTTCCACTCGCCTCCGCCCCCCCCCCCCCTCCCCACCCCCTCCACCCCGCCTCCCAATCCAACCAAACCCACCTCACCTTCCTGAGAGTAAAACTGCAATTGTTCAAAAGACAGCCTGAATCCTGAATGGCTACAGCTCATTAAATATCTCCCCCCTGCCTCCCAACTCGGGCAGGCTCTTCAGGACAGGAACAATTCATGGCCTGGTCAGAAAGAACAAGTAGCAACACTGGCAAACAAGACACACTGGTCTGAGCTATCTTGTGAACTTTGAAATGGAGATACAGTAAGCCGAGTGCCTTCATTTCAAAGTATTGCTGATTTTTCATTCTCCATTGAAAACTGTCCAGCCCTTTGAGGCTACTCCACTCAACATGGCCATGGCTGATCATCCAATTCATCCCTGATCATCCCTGCTTCCACTTTCTGTCCATACCTTTTGATCCTTTTTGCTCTAAGAACTATATTTACCCCCTTCTTAAAACATGCAATGCTTTGACCTCACCCAGTTCCTATGGCAGAGAATTTCCCATGCTCACTACTCTCTAAGATAGCGAAACATCTTCTCATCTCAGTCCAAAATGGCCTATCCCATGTCCTTAAACTGTGACACCTGGTCCTAGATAAGGATGCTGTGAGTAAATAAATCAAGGCTTCAATTTTGAAATATTAATTGTAACAGATTTTGAAATGGGTAAGACACTGTCATCTCAAAGCAGATTAGAATCACTGAGTGATGACAACACAGAAGGCCAATCCACCTGTCAACATTGAATTCACCAGTTTCCTTATCTTCCCTCCCCCCACCTCAGCCAACCCTCCAACTCGACGCTGCCCTCTTGAACTGTTCTACCTGTCTATCTTCCTTCCCATTGATCTATTGCACCTTCCTCTCTAACCGAGCACTAGTACTCCCCACCTTCACCTACCTATTGCATACTTAGCTACCTCACCCCTACCCAACCCCCCTATTTATCTCTCAGTTCCAATTCCCCCCTCCCTACATTCTTGATGAAGGGCTTTTGCCCGAAACGTCGATTTTCCTGCTCCTCAGATGCTGCCTGACCGGCTGTGTTTATCCAGTGCCATTACTTTTTAACTCTGATCTCCAGCATCTGCACTCCTCACTTTCTTCCAATTCACTTACCAGCCCATGCTAGATCTCTATAGGAGAAATACAAATTAAGCTAGTCCCAATCCACTGCCCTTCTCCTACAGTCCCGCAATTACGTTTCCTCTTCATTCTTCCATTCCAACATCTTTTGGAAAAGCTAGTATTGAACTTGCCTGTACCATAATCTCGGCAGTGCATTCCAGATCCTTATCACCCGTTCTGTGGAAAACCTTTTCATCCAATCACCTTCAGAGATTTTGCCAATCACTTTTAAATCTTCAAACACTGATTCACATCAATGCAGTTAATGGCATAGATTCCCCCTATACATACCCCTCATCCAGGGAAAATGGTGTGTTGGATCCTATACTTGCAGTCTGGGATAGCTGACAACAGTGAAAACTCTCATCATATTCTAATAATATTAGCATTCAGGTGGTTTATTTCACTCAGCATGAAAATATAATTTAGTTACTGGAATCATTGCACTGACCATGTACTCAAAACAGTGAAAGGATCTCAGATAATGATGAGAGTTTGACAAAACACGTATAAACAGATGTCTGTCATGACATCAGTCAGCCAGAAAATAATACAGTACACAGCAAATAACACGCCTTTTAAATGAAAACATTTAGCTCAAGGAAACAATTACATCTTCATTCTCAGTGCATTCCTACCTTTCTGCTTATTCACAAACGGTGAATGTTTTCAGGTGCTGGTTCTCAACACCATCACAACCAATGCGTGGTCATATTAACAAACTTTCTTTTGGCTCTTAAAGTAATTCCCAAAAGCAAACAACAGGCTTCCATTAGACCTCAGAAGGCAGTTCCCCCATGTCATCTGCACCACCTTTGGGACAGGCACTAGTTCTGAGGTCGGACCCTGGGGTTGAAGGGGCAGGGAAACTGTGGAGAGGAAGTGAATGGCAGTGGCAGGTGAGGGAGTGACTGGGCAAGTGGACAGGCATCTTTAGGACTGCTATGGAACCAGAGCAAGACCCCTGCTCAATCTGGTTCCTCATTACAGCAAGATAAATAGGAGTAACTTTACCTTCTTGTTGGTAGTCTCCAGCAGTACTTGAGTCATAGAGATATGCAGCATGGAAACACACCCTTCAGTCCAACTGGTTCATGCTGACCAGATAGCCTAAATTAATCTCATCCCATTTGCCAGCAATTTTGCTCATATCCCTTGAAACCCTTTCTTTTCATATACACATCCGGATGCCTTTTAAATGTAGTAATTGGACCAGCCTCCACCATTTTGAAGATCACTGTTTAGGCCACAACTGAGTGCTGCAGGCCCAGTTTCAGACCACTTTCAGACTTGGCCTTAATATCTACTGAAGAACCCCATGAACAGCAGATGCAAAAGCCTTAAGACCATTTTGGGAAGTCAACAGAGCAGCCAATTTAATGGTGATTGAGAGGTCCTTGATGGTTGGTTAATGATGGGCAGCACGGTAGCTCAGTGGTTAGCACTGCTGACTCACAGCGCCACAGAGATCTGGGTTTGAATCCTGCCTCGGTGGACTGTCTGTGTGAAGTTTGTACATTCTCCCTTGTCTGCATGGGTTTCCTCCCACAGTCCAAAGATGTGCAGGTTAGGTGTATTGGCCATGCTAAATTGTCCATAGTGTTCAGGGATGTGTAGATTAGGTGCATTAGGCAGGGGGCATTGTAGAGTAATAGGGTGGGAGGGTTGGTGTGTACTTGTTGGGCCAAAAGGCCTGTTTCCACACTGTAGGAATTCTATGAAATAACTTGTGCACAGTGCCTGAAAGAGATAATACTGAGGAGCAACACCCACTATAATGATGTTGTATTCACTTGCATGCAAGGCAGCTTAGGATGTGAAGAAACTGACAGTTAACACCTGATCCTCTTCCAAATCTCTGAAACAAAGCCTATCAATTCAAAGTAACCTCTAGCTAGATGTTAACATGCAAAACAAAAATCTTGTAACTGTAAGAAACTCTTTAAGTCAGATCAGGACGTTTTTTGCTCCCACACTCGACCAAGTATGCCCTTTAGTTTCCGATACTTAAAGAATAAGGTGAAGTAACTTTCATGCCGAACAGCAACTCAAACAACTGGGATGTTGATACTCAATAACCACATGGAATTAGATATTTAATTACATCTTGAATGTGAGAAATTACAAAACAAGGTGTAGTTTACACATTGTTTGCTTGGAGAAAGTGAGGACTGCAGATGCTGGAGATCAGAGCTGAAAATGTGTTGCTGGAAAAGCGCAGCAGGTCAGGCAGCATCGAAGGAACAGGAGAATCGACGTTTCAGGCATAAGCCCTTCTTCAGGAATGAGGAAAGTGTGTCCAGCAGGCTAAGATAAAAGGTAGGGAGGAGGGACTTGGGGGAGGGGCGTTGGGAATGCGATAGGTGGAAGGAGGTCAAGGTGAGGGTGATAGGCCGGAGTGGGGTGGGGGCGGAGAGGTCAGGAAGACGATTGCAGGTTAGGAAGGCGGTGCTGAGTTCGAGGGATTTGACTGAGACAAGGTGGGGGGAGGGGAAATGTGGAAACTGGAGAAATCTGAGATTTCCCCAGATTTCTCCAGTTTCCTCATTTCCTCTGCTCCCACCTTGTCTCAGTCAAATCCCTCGACCTCAGCACCACCTTCCTAACCTGCAATCTTCTTCCTGACCTCTCCGCCCCCACCCCACTCCGGCCTATCACCCTCACCTTGACCCCCTTCCACCTATCGCATTACCAACGCCCCTCCCCCAAGTCCCTCCTCCCTACCTTTTATCTTAGCCTGTTGGACACACTTTCCTCATTCCTGAAGAAGGGCTTATGCCTGAAACGTCGATTCTCCTGTTCCTTGGATGCTGCCTGACCTGCTGCGCTTTTCCAGCAACACATTTTCAACATTGTTTGCTTGACCTGAGACTCCATGACTACTTAAATGATTAATATCGTTTTCAAAATGGTGGCTCAGTGGTGAGCACTGCTGCCTCACAGAGCCCAGGATCCAGGCTCAGTCCCACCCGAGAGTGACTGTCTGTGTGGAGTTTGCACATTCTTCCCGTGTCTGTGTGGGATTCCTCTGGGAGCTCTGGTTTTCTCCCACAGTCCAAGGTTGTGCAGGCTAGATGGTTAAAAATCACACAACACCAGGCTATAGTCCAACTGGTTTATCTGAAAGCACTATAACCTGGTGTTTTGTGACTTGTAACTTTGTACACCCCAGTCCAACACCGGCATCTCCAAATCAGGCTAGATGGACTAGCCATGGGGAATGAAGGGTTATAGGGATGGGGTAGGGGTTGCAACAGGGTAGAAGTTCAGTGTGGATTCGAACCGCTTCAGTCCGCGTGGTGTGGGTTGACCCAAAAGGAGGGAATTCCAGGATTTTGACCCAGTGACAGTGAAGAAGCAGCAATATATTTCCAAGTCCAGTGTAGCCTGCCTCCACACTGTCGGGATTCTATGAAGTTTGTAGAGAATGGTTGAAAAAAAAGACCTGTAACTTAAAATGCTCCAAAAAACCCCAAAGTCTGGCCATAATACAAAACAATTTTCTACAAATGATTAAACTGAGCACGGGTTAGAATGTGAAATTCAGAGGTGGGTCAAGCCAATATTAATTCAGTTAATGAATAGTGGAGCAGGCTTAAGGGGGTGACTGAGCTCTTCCTGTTCCTGACTTGCGCTTTCATATGTTTGAATTATAAGCATTTATTCGAATGTCCAGCTTTCTTGGTCTGTTTTTGCGCTGTTCAATTGAAGTTTCTCCCCTTCCCCAAAAGGGATTTTTAACTTTAACCATGGATCCATAAGTCGTTTGCTTCCTAGCCAAACTTGCGACTGGGAATGTTCCTATTGATTCGCACTTGCAGACGCCAGGTGTGACTAGATTTAATGTTCTTTCTAGCTCACACTACTTCTCCTGAGCTTCTTACCAGATCTGAAGTAAAGTTTTCAGCCTGGAGTGATGTTTCTCTCTTGTTGGTCTTCCCATGAATTTCTGCTGACTGTTTGAAGGCTTGCAGGTGTTGGCTGTCTGTTTTTTTTTTATTAATTCATTCACAGGAGCTGGACAGCCAGAATTTATTGCCTGTCCCTAGGTGCCCTGGGGAAAGTGGTGCTGAGCTGCCTTCTTGAACTGCTGCAGTCCATGTGCTGTGGGTTGACCCAGAATGGTCTCAGGGAGGGAATTCGAGGATTTTGATCCAGAGGCAGTGAAGGAACAATGAAACATTCCCAAGTTAAGATGGTGAGTGGCTCGGAGGGGAACCTGAGGGTGGTGAAGTTCCCATGAATTTGCAGCTCTTGGCCTTTGGTCCAGAAGGTGCTGTCTGAGGATCTTTGGTATTGGTAGTAGCAGTAGTGGTAGAATTATAAGTAATTATGAATGGTAAAATATTTAAAACTGTACAACCAGAGAGTTTCTTCTGTTGGGTCCGATGGAATGTTTTTCACAATTGTACCTCATGGTGTTCACAATGACACCCACTGCTGATCACCATGTGGTATTTGTGAGCAGAAGGAGCTGCCACCATTCCTCTTTCGTTGACTGGGTTTAAGGGCCAACTGGTTTACAGTGGTAGAGGAATAACCAGGAGTCTGTCTTACCAAGAAGCGGGCTCTGGTCTTAACAAGGTGCAGTTTATTGCATGGAGGCAATTAGGTACAAGTTACATGAACCAATTTGAAATTGTTACTGTGACTACTAAGAGGTATAGATGGCATACCTTTCCCTTTTAAGATCCAGACCTATTCAAGTCATAGAGATGTGCAGCATGGAAACAGACCCTTTGGTCCAATGTGTCCATGCCGACCAGATATCTTAAATTAATCTAGTTCCAGGTACCAGCACTTGGCCCATATCCCTGTAAAACCTTCCTTATTCATTTACCCATCCAGATGTCTATTAAATACTATAATTGTACCAACCTCCACCATTTCCTCTGGCAGCTCAATCCATACACGTCCCACTCTCTGTGTGAAAAAGTTGCCCCTTTAGTCCCTTTTAAATCTTTCCCCTCTCACCTTAAACCTACGTTCTGCGGATCTGGACTCCGCTAACCCATGGAAAATACCTTGTCTATTTACTTTATCCACGCTCTTCATGATTTTACAAACGTCTATAAGGTCATCTCTCAGCCTCCGACGCTCCAGGGAAAACCACCCCAGCCTATTCAGCATCTCCCTCTTATCCCAATTTCCTCACCCAAGAATGTAAGACATCATTAGATTAGATGGAGTTTCCTGCAGTCTCCAATATTAAATGAGAACAAAATAATAATTTCATGCAATTGCTCCCTATTCTTTTTCCACTTTACAGGGTTTCACTTGTTCTCACTATGGCTACCTAAAGAAGCCTTTTCAGAATTTTAAAGTTAAACATCACACAAGATCAGGTTATAGTCCAACAGGTTTATTTGGAAGCACTAGTTTTCGAAGCGCTGCTCTGTCATCAGGTTGTTGTGGAGTATAAGATCATAAGACACAGAATTTATAGCAAAAATTTACAGCGTCATACACATTGAACAAACCTAGATTTCTGTTACGTCTTTCATCTTTAGAATGGGTTGCAGGTTTTGGTTCATTATTATGTAAATCCCAGAACTTCTTTTAAGTCGCTTTCTCGAGATAACTTAAGGTTTATAACAAAAAGTGACATCTCAGCTCAGGCAATGCATTAAAGGTGAGAGGTCAGATTCTGTCTGTATCACAGCCTTGAGTCAGACTGGCTCTATTTACAAGATATTCCACTTTGCCTGCTCCATTACTTGAAGCATTTGCACATTTGCATTTTGCAGTGGCATGGTGATAGTTGAACAAATTTTGTTTAACACTCATGTCTATTTTGGGTCTGGACTCTTCTCTACGCGATAACTGCATCCAAACCATTTCTGTAATCGAATACTTAGCTCCTCTAGTTCAATCCAATTCGTTGTTCTTCTTCTCAATTTTGTACTAAAACCGTTTGTACGCCATAAGCCTCCAGGCATTCTCTTCTGAGGGTAAATTAGAGAATGCTGGAGACCCGCAACAGATCAGTCACCGTCTATGTAGAAAACATGCGGACTATCACCAATTCACTTACTTCCACCAGTGTCAGCTCACTCCACTACATTCCTACTTCAGTTCATCTGTTGCTGAAGCCTTTACTCATGCCTTTGCTAACTTTGGATCTCACTTTCTCCAGATCAGCCTCCCATGCTCCATTTTCTGTAAACTTGACGCTACCCAGGATTCTGCTGCTTGCACTGTAACCAGCAGCCCAGAGCTTGGGGTGACAGCCACTGGCCCTTAGCAGATGAAGACAGTGGCCAGTGGACCAAAAGTGGGGAAGGTGGCCATTGGTCCTTGAATGGAGTGGGGATGACCAGTGGACAATGAGCAGAGCGGCGACCGCCAGAGGGCCTGGAGCAGAACGGGGATGGCCAGTGGGCCCAGAATGGAGTAGGGATGGCCAGCGGCCCGGAGTGGAGCAGGGATAGCCAGTGGACCCGGAGTGGAGCGGGGACAGCAACCAACTGACCAGGAGCAAAGACGGCTACTAACTGTGATCCTCATAGAAGCCCTTATTTAAAGACTGTACATTTTTAGCTTTATTTCTTATTTTCCTGACTCATACTATGTATACCTGTAATGTTGTGTAACTGTTCTTTATTTTCACTATTCTTTCATACCTCAGATTTGCACGAGGTACTTTATGCCTGAGTCTTTAATGTTTGTAACAACTCTGGAGATAGCAGGGCTTGATTTCCAGTGCGTTAACCCAGTGGGGTGTGGCAGGGGTTATTAAGTGAAGCAAGAGGATGCCAGTTGGGGATTCTGATGCCTTCCAGTTGGGACATTAAGCAGGCAAATAATACCCACAAAAGGGTTTAATTACCCACACATCCCATTACGCTGTCTCTGCCATGAGTCCTGAGCCCTGCGCAGCTCAAAGATTTACCAGGATGTTGCCGGATTATAAAGAAAGGTTTGAGTTCTAAAGAAAGGCTGGATAGGCTGGGACTTTTTTCATTGGAGTGCAGAAGGTTGAGAGGTGACCTTATACACGTTTATAAAATAATGAGAGATATGAATTGAATTGGTGGTATGTGTCTTTTCCCTACGATGGGCATATTTTTAAGGTGAGAGAAGAGAGATTTAAAAATGACATGAGGGGCAAATGTTTTACACAGAGGGTGGTTCGCATGTGGAATGAACTTCCTGAGGAACTGGTGGATGCGGGTACAATTGCAACATTTAAAAGACATTTGGATGCATACATGAATAGAAAAGGTTTGGAGGGATATGGGCCAGGAGCAGGTGGGTCTAGTTTAGTTTCAGCATGGACTGGTTGGACTGACGGGTCTGTTTCCGTGCTGTATGACTCTTTGACCTGTACCTCCACTCCTCCCCCAATGCCTGTTCCGAGTCAAGATTAGAGTGGTGCTGGAATGCACAGCAGGTCAGGCAGCATCCGAGGAGCAGGAAAATCGATGTTTCGGGGAGGAGCCCTTCATCAGGGATCCGGCCTAAACATCGATTTTCCTGCTCCTCAGATGCTGCCAGACCTGCTGTGCTTTCCCAGCACCACTTTAATCTTGATTCTGATCTCCAGCATCTGCAATCCTCACTTTCGCCTGCCTGCTTGGTGGGTTCAGAACAGGCAATGTAGGAGTCAACACTCTTTGGCGCCATCTCTTTGACACATGCCCAATCCCCCTCCACCTCATTGACACTGATGCCATGTTCCGTGCTGAAGCCACACTCACCCTTCAACTGTGAGTGTTTGGCTCTGATGCTGCAGCCACATCGATAACCAGGAATCCCTGGCACCGGGCCTGCATTTTGCCCATATCCCTCTAAATGTTATCTGTTCATGTGCCTATCCAAACGTCTTTTAAATCTACCAATTCCTCTGGCAGTTAATTCACATACAAGCCACCCTTTGCATGAAAATCCTTTTAAATCATTCTCCTCTCACCTTAAAGCTACATCCTCTAATTTTGAACTCCGCCACGGCAAGGGAAAAAGACCTTTGCTATTCCTCTTATGATTTTATAAACCTCCAAAATGCCACCCCCCAGTCTCCTACATTCCAGTGGAAACCAAATCCTCTGAAAATTGGCATTCTTGCATTTGTCCTGATGAGTACTCTGTTATTTTCCTATGACTCGGTCCAAGAGTACGACAGATACATTTTGCAGGAATCTTTCAATGTTGGCAAAGACTACATTTTGTACCAAAACAGCAAATACTGACAATATTCACATTCAGACTTCAACTCTACCATGGCTGGACAGAAGGATTTCAGAATAGTCACGTAATCCTTCATTATTTCCCCATGCTGATGTAGAGTGTTTTATTCACACACTCACATTAACCTTTTACACTGCAAGTACAAGGTGAAGAGCTTCACTGAGACATCTCTATCTTTGGTAAGATTTAAGTTCTGTACTACTATGCTCAACTTTCAAAAGGGGGTAGAATCAGTTAATTGATTTGGCACAGTGGTGCACTGTTGCTTCACAGCACTAGGGAGCCAGGTTTGACCCTAGCCTCGGGCATTTGTATGCGTGGAGTTTTTACATTCTCCCCATGTCTGTGTAGGTTTTCTCCGGATGCTCCAGACTCCTTTCATGGTCCAAAGATGTGCAGGTTAGGTAGATTGGCCATGTAGTGTCCAGAGATGTGGATCCTAGGTGGGTAAGCCATGGGAAATGCAGGGTTACAGGGATGGGTTAGTTTGGGTGGGTTATGTTTCGAAGGTTGGTTCAGATTCATGAGGCCAAATAGCCTCTTTCTGTACAGTAGGGATTCTATGAATTCCCTTAGCTCAGTGTATTTGAAAAACTTATGGATCTTTTCCCGAGTTAAGGTAAAGGTATCATCTTCTCAAAGAACCACACTCTCATTTGAGACATACGATTGGCGATTGCTGAACCTGAGGGCCACTGCACCTCAGGCAAGGGGAAAGGTGGAGGTAGAGAGTCCTTCATGGTAACCTCAGCTAGTGCAGGAATTAAACCCACATTACTCTACATTATAAACCATCCATTGAACTAACTGACCCCTTTCCTCGAGTAAGGCAAATCTCAACTGGGGGATGGTGATGAGTAGCTGGTGTGGGGGATCATTTTCTTCTTCATGTCCCTGCTCAACGGCGGGTCCTTGGTGATTACTCAACAAAACGTGGCAACATGCTATGATTTTCTTTGGCAGTCGGAAGGATGGGGAGGCTGGTCTCATATATCCCTCATAGAAAAGAGGGAATGAGCATATGCTGTTGACATTCTGCTAATCCATGTACTAGCCATCGAGCCAACTGTGCTAACAGCCAGAGGGGAAACATACCATCAATCTTTGCCATTTATTTAATCTCATGATCATAAGACCATAGCATATAGGAATTAAGCCATTCAGCCCATTGAGTCTGCAACACCATTCAATCATGGCTGATATGTTTCTTAATCTCATTCTCCTGCCTTCACCTCATACCCTTTGGTCTCCTTACTAATCAAGAACTTATGTATCTCATTAAATACACTCAATGACTTATCTCCACAGCTGCCTGCGACAATGAGTTCCATAGATTCACCACGTTCTGGCCGAAGAAATTCCTCCTCATGTCAATTCTAAAGGGGCATCCCTTCACTCTGAGGCTGCGCCCTCAGGTCCGAATTTCTCCTACTTGTGCAAACATCTTCCCCGTGTCCACTCTATCCAGGCCTCTCAATATTCTGTAAGTTTCAATCAGATCTCTCCACCCCATCCTTCTAAACTCCATTGAATACAGACACAGAGTCCTCAACAGTATGACAAGCCCTTTATCCTAGATAAGGGGTCCAAAACTGCTCACGATATTCCAAATGTGGTTTGAACAAAGCCTTTTATAACCTGAGCAGTACATCCCTGCTCTTGTTTCTCATGTTTTCGAATGAATGTTAACTTTGCAATTGTCGTCCTAATTGCCAACTGAATCTGCATGGTAGCATTAAGAGAATCGTTAACTAGGACTCCAAAGTGTGAATAGTTGTGGTCCCAACACTGACCCCTCTAGGACTCCACTCATCACCAACAACCATCCCGAAAAAGGCCTCTTTGTCACTACTATCTGCCTTCTGCCAGTCAGCCAATCCTCAATCAATGCTAGTACCTTGCCCCTAACACCATGGGTTCTTATTTAGCAGCCCCTTGTGGGGAACCTTGTCAAAGGCCTCCTGGTCCATTGGCTCTCCTTTGTTGAACTCACTCATTATCTCCTCAAAGAATTAAAACAGATTTGTCAGGCATGACCTCTCCTTGACAAAGCCATTCTGACTCAACCTTATTTTACCATACACTTCCATATACTCCGCAACCTTTTTCTTAAAAATAGACTCTAAAATTTTACAAACAACCAAGCTGAGGCTAACTGGCTAATAGTTTCCTGTCTTGTGCCTCCATTCCATTGTAAACAAGTTTGTTACACTACTCATTTCCAGTCTTCCTTGACTCCAGTGATTCCTGAAAGATCACCACCAATGCCTTAACGGTACTCTCAGCTATCTCCTTCAGAACTCTGGGGTGTCCTCTGGAGCGACACAGTGGCTCACAGCGCTAGGGAATTTGATTCCACTCTCGAGCAGCTGTCTTTGTGGAGCTTGCACATTCTCCCCGTGTCTGTGCAGGTTTCATCCGGGTGGTCCGGTTTCTTCCCACAATCCAAAGGTGCTTAGGTCAGGTGAATTGGCCATGCTCATTTGCCCATAGTGTTAAGTGCATTAGTCAGGGGTAAATATAGGGTGGGACAAGGGGTCTGGGTGGGTTACTCTTCGGAGGGTCGGTATGGACTTGTTGATCAAAATGGTCCTGTTTCCATACTGTAGGGAATGTAATCTAGTCCACCTCATGGCCACTCACCTCTGGCCCCTGATTTTCTTGATGTTCTGGTATACCAACAATGTCTTCCATCATGAAGACTGATGGAAAAGCAACAACCTCAACATTAAAGAGAATGGAGAAAGGCAACATATAATTGTTTGCAACTCTCTTCATGAATACATACTTTTTATCTGAGAAATCTTGAAGAGCTCGAGACTCATGGTGTAGGTCAGTGCCAAGAAAAGAGAATGCAGTGCATCAGAGAGGGAGTGGTTAATAACTGCAAGCATGAAAATTAAATAAGTAGGGTGTAGGTTTGCTCGCTGAGCTGTAGGTTTGATAACCAGATGTTTCATTACCTGGCTAGGTAACATCATCAGGGGCTACCTCCAAGTGAAGCAAAGCTGTTGTCTCCTGCTTTCTATTTATATCTTTCTCCTGGATGGGGTTCCTGGGGTTTGTGATGATGTCATTTCCTGTTCATTTCTGAGGGGTTGATATATGGCATCTAGATCTATGTGTTTGTTTATGGCGTTGTGGTTGGTGTGCCAGGCGTCTAGGAATTCTCTGGCATGTCTTTGCTTAGCCTGTCCCAGGATAGATGTGTTGTCCCAGTCGAAATGGTGGCTTTTTTCATCCATGTGTAGGGCTACGAGGGAGAGAGGGTCGTGTCTTTTTATGGCTAGCTGGTTCCCACCATTTCGACTGGGACAACGCATCTATCCTGCGACAGGCTAAGCAAAGACATGCCAGAGAATTCCTAGAGGCCTGGCACTCCAACCACAATGCCATAAACAAACACATAGATCTAGATGCCATCTATCAACCCCTCAGAAAATGAACAGGAAATGACAAAACCACAAACCCCAGGAGCCCCATCCAGGAGAAAGATATAAATAGAAAGCAGGAGACAACAGCTTCGCTTCACTTGGAGGTCGCCACTGATGATGTTACCTAGCCAGGTAATGAAACATCTGGATATCAAACCTACAGCTCAGCGAGCAAACCTACACCCTAAACCTCAACCTGAGCTACGAACCTTCACAAACCTTGCAATTAAATATGTTTTTTGGAAAGAAGTGTAGATATAAGGATTGAGACTTAACCAGCAGATAGATGTAAACCCTTAGCTTTGGACACAACTGGAATATTATGCGCTGTTTGAGATTCAACACTATCGGAAGAATTTTCAAATACTCGGGAGGTTATAATCTAATTTCCATGCATGACCAAGTACAACCAATTACAATAAAGATGAAGACCTGAATAATTGAAGATATCTCCATTAGAACAGCAGCATATTAATAGAAGTGTTCAAAATAATCAAACAATCAGATAGTACAGTCAAAAACAAGATGGATCCAGTGCCTGAGGGATCTAGAACACAGTGAGGGAACGGCAATATAAAAGGAAAGGCAATATGTGAAGAAGATAGAAAGAGCAGTCAGCTATTCGGCTTGTTCAGCAATTCAATTAGATCTTTATCCTCACTCCATCTACCTGACTTTGTCCCACATCCCTTGATAACTGTACCTCACAGACCTCTATTGATCCCAGCTCCAAACATTTCATTTAGGCCCCCGGATCCACACAGCTATTTCTGCTGCCTTGTGTTTGCAGAAGTGTTTCTTGGTTTCACTCTCGAATGGCCTACCTCCAGTCCTCCAATTATCCCATCTTATTCTGGAATCACGCACCAATCGTAAGGACAACTTGCACCTGTGTCGAGTATTTTAAAGTATTAAAACACCCTAAGGTACTACATGGGAGCGATTACCAAACAGATTTTAACAGCAACACGTGTGGAAAGGTATTGGGCCAAGTGGCCACAAAATTTCTTAAAGAATGGAATGAGCTGCCAGAGGAAGTGGTGTAGGCTGGTACAATTACAACATTTAAGTGGCATTTGGATGGGCATATGATTAGGAAGGGTTTGGAGGGATATGGGCCGGGTGCTGGCAGGTGAGACTAGATTGGGTTGGGATATCTGGTTGGCATGGACGGGTTGGACCGAAGGGTTTGTTTCCATGCTGTACATCTCTATGACTCTAAGTAAACTTGAAGAAGCATCTTAGAAAAGGGAGAGGTAGAGCCAGAGAGATTTAGGGGGTGAATGAAAAGGCGTTGGCTTACCAGCGCAAACAGTTCCCCCACATCTACTCTATTGAATGGTGGGAAAGTCATGACTTAGTGGTATCATTACTAGCCTATTAGTGCAGAGACCCTAGCAATGTTCTGGGGACACAGGTTCAATTCCTATCAGGGCTAATGGTGGAATCTGAAGTTAATAAATACCTGGAATTAAGAATCTAACAATGATCATGTAACCATTGTTGATTGTCAGGAAAACCCATCTCGTTCACTAATGTTCTTTTGGGAAGGAAACTGCTTCTATGTGACTCTAGACTTACAGCAATGGTGATACTTAAATGCCCTATGGGCAATTAGGGATGGGTAATAAATGCTGGCCTGAAAATGGCATCTGCATGCCACGAAGGAATTAAAAGAAACAGAATAAATCCTTCATAATTCTCAGCACTTTGATTAGATCAGTGTTGTCTAATCTGTTCATCACTCACCATGTGCAACGTGCTGGCCACAGACTTGTGAGAACTTTGGGCGGCACGGTGGCACAGTGGTTAGCACTGCTGCCTCACAGCGCCAGAGACCCGGGTTCAATTCCCGCCTCAGGCGACTGACTGTGTGGAGTTTGCACGTTCTCCCCGTGTCTGCGTGGGTTTCCTCCGGGTGCTCCAGTTTCCTCCCACACTCCAAAGATGTGCAGGCCAGGTGAATTGGCCATGCTAAATTGCCCGTAGTGTTAGGTAAGGGGTAGATGTAGATATAGGGGTATGGGTGGGTTACGCTTCGGCGGGGCGGTGTGGACTTGTTGGGCCGAAGGGCCTGTTTCCACACTGTAAGTAATCTAAACTTGATGCTGATCATTTTCAGAGTCAGACTGGAATGAATGGTGTTGCACCAATGGGTATAAATACCTCTTCACCCGGGGGTTTACTACTCGCTATCTGCCCTAACCATAGGAAAGCACTAGCCTTATGGTAATAACCTTGAGCTAATAATCAAGAACTCCATGCCAATGTTCTGGGGTCATGGGTTCATAGGTAAATAGTGACAATCGAGTTCAATGAAAAATATAGGAAAAACAAGCTAATCCAATAATGACCAAGTAACCATTGTTCATTGCTGCAAAACCTCATTTGTTCAATCATCCCCTTTAGTGAACAAAATCTGCCATCCTTACCTGGTCTGGCCTACATGTGGCTCCAGATCTGTAGAAATGTGGTTGACTCTTAACTGCCCTCTGGCTGACTAAGTGAACATTGAAATGCCAATGGGCAACACTGCCCCCAGCTTTGACCTCAAGAGAACATTACAGAAAGAAAGCAGGAGAAAGTCTGCAGAGAGAATTGTTAGGCTGTGGAAAGTACAATAACAGTTATTGACAGAAGCCGAAAAAATAACATTATTCAAGAAAAGCTTAAATACCTAGTAGAGGGAATAAGAACCGGCTGGTCATTGGCATAAGGATGGCGTGTGGTGGGTAATGAATAACATGGGCAAATTTGGACCTGAACATAAGAACTATTAAGATGTTTAAAGACAATAAAAATCATTGGCCAAATAATGAAGAAATCTGCAGACAGAAGGAAGAACTATGAGATAGTTAATACAGTGGCAAATGGAGCTCAGTGTGGAGAACTGTGAAGTAGTTTATGTGGTAAAAGTGAACAAGGCAACATAATCAATAGCGAGACCGAGGGGTGGCCTTCTCGAGGTTTATAAAATCATGAGGGGCATGGATAGAGTGAATAGTCAAAACCTTTTCCCCCAGGGTAGGGGAGTTCAAAACTGGAGGACATAGATTTAGGGTGAGAGGGGAAAGATTATAAGGGACCTAAGGGACAACCTTGGTTGGTGTGAGGATGGTGTGAGTATGGAATGAGTTGCCAGAGGAAGTAATGGAGGCTGGTACAATTGCAACATTTAAAAGATATCTGTGTGGGTATATGAATAGGAAGGATTTAGAGGGGTATGGGCCAAATGGGACTAGATTAATTTAGAATCTCTGGTCAGCATGGCTGAGTTGGACTGAAGGGTCTGTTTTTGTGCTGTACAACTGTATGACTCGATGCAAGATACTGAGAAATGTAGAAGAATACAGGGACCTTGAAGTACACATCCACAGATCCTAAGGTTAACTGGATAGATAAATAAGGTGGTCAGGAAGGCATACAGGATATGTGACTTTTATTGGCTGAGGTGCAGAATATAAAAGCTGAGAGGTTATGCGGAACCTGAATAAAATATTCGAACACACTTGAAGAATTGCCTGCAGTTCTAGTCACTGAAATATGGGAAGGAAGTGATTGCACTCAAGACTGCATACAGGAGATTTATGAAGATATCACCTGGACCAAAGGGCTTCGTAATGAGGAAAGATTGGACAGGTTAGAGTTGTTTTCATTGGAACAGAGGAGGCACACAGCAGATCTAACTGAAGTGTATAAATACTGAGGGACTGAGAAGGATCCACTAGGAAGAGCCTTGGTTATGGGGTCATTTACTAGGGGCCTGAACTCAGAATAAGAGCTAGGAGGGTTAGAGGTGATTCAAGGGAAATGTTTTCATGCAGGGAGATCGGGAATTCATGGACTGAGAAGATGATTGGGGCAGAAACATTCATAACATTTAAACAGCATTTAATATACACTTGAGGTGCTGCAAACTACAAGATCATGCCCATGCTATTGTCTTGATAATAAGAGCTGGTATGAGACTAGATGGAGATTTTGGCAAAACAGGCTTCATAGTCTCCTCTGATTCTATGATTCTAAGTTTGTTTGTTTCTACATTTTAATACCGACACATTTTATAGAATACAAGTTATTATTATAGGACCAATTATTATAGGGTAATTATATAGGACCAATGGAGATAAAATGGTTCAGAGGTTCCAAGTCCGGTGATGTAACAAGACAGGCCAGAAAAATGGTGAAACGTGATTTAGCCCCGGAAAGTCACAGTCACAGAGTCACAGAGAACTACAGCACAGAACAATGCTCTTCGGCTCATCGTGTTCCCACCAGGCAAAAATGACCACCTAAGTTTTGGAATATTGTGTGCAATTCTGAAAATAGACAAGGTTTTTTCCCTGGGTTGGGGGAGTCCAGAACTAGACGGCATAGGCTTAGGGTGAGAGGGGAAAGGTATAAAAGGGACTTAAGGGGCAACTTTTCATACAGAGGGTGGTGCGTGTGTGGAATAAGCTGCCAGAGGAAGTGGTGGAGGCTGGTACAATTACAAAATTTAAAAGGCATCTGAATGGGCATATGAATAGGAAAGGTTTAGAGAGATATGGGACAAGTGCTGGCAAATGGGTCGAGATTAATTTAGGATATCTGGTCGGCATGGACGAGTTGAACCGAAGAGTCTGTTTCCGTGCTGTACATCTCTATGACACGACGAGTCTATAATTATTCTAATGCCATTTTCCAGCACTTGGCCCATAGCCTTGTGTGCCTTGGCATCACAAGTGCACATCTAAATATTTCTTAAATGATATGAGGGTACTTCTACCACCCTTACAAATAGTAAGTTTCAGACTTCCACCATGATTTGGGTGAAAACCTTTTCCTCACAACTACTCCAAACCTCCTCTCCTTCACCTTAAATACATACCTTCTGGTCATTGATCCCTCCACTAAGGCAAAATGTTTCTTCCTGCCTTTCCTCTCTATGTCTCTTGTAATTTTATACATCTCAATTGTGTTCCTTTCAATTTCCTCTGCTCTAATGAAACCAAACCCAGTCTGTCCAATCTACCCTCGGAACTGAAACTCTCCAGCCCGGCCTTGGTAAATCTCCCATGCATCCTCTCCAGTGCCATCACAACTCTTCTATAGTGTGGATTCCAGAACTGCATACAATTCTCTAGCTGTCACCGAACCAACATATTGTGCAGTTCCAGCATCATCTCCCACAGCCTTTAAACTCAAAGCCTTGACTATGAAAGGTAAGTATACCATATGCCTTCTTAACCAGTGTACCTCCTGTCCTGATTCCTTAAGAGAACAATAAACAAATACACCCAGGCCACTCGGGTCCTCTGTGCTTCCCAGGGTTCTGCCATTCACCGTGTATTCTCTTGCCTTGTTTGTCCTGTCAAAACGCATCACCTCACATTTGTTCTGATTGAATCCCATATGCCACTGATCAGCCCATCTGTCCAGCCTATCTCTATCCTCTAATCTCAGGTTATCTTTCTCACTATTTACACCCCATGAATTTTGGTATTGTTTGCAAACTTATTGATCAACCCTCTTAATCATGTCTAAATCATTTACATGGACCACATACGCAAGGAGCTCTAACACTGACCCCTGTGGAACCCCATTGGGCACAGATGTCCAGTTGGCAAAACATCCTTCAACCACCATCCTCTGCTTCCTGCCACTCAGCCAATTGTGGATCTAATTTGCTGAATTTCCTTGGATCCACAGGTTCTTACCTTTGCTTAGGGGTGGCACGGTGGCTCAGTGGTTAGTACTGCTGCCTCATATCACCAGGGTCCCAGGTTCAATTCCAGCCTCGGGTGACTATCTGTGTGAAGTTTGCACATTCTCCCCGTGTCTGTGTGGGTTTCCTCCGGGTGCTCTGGTTTCCTCCCACACTCCAAAGATGTGCAGGTCAGGTGAATTGACCATGTTTAATTGCCCATAGTGTGAGGTGCATTATTCAGAGGGAAATAGGTCTGGGTGGGTTACTCTTCAGAGGGTCAGCATGGACTTGTTGGGCCGAAAAGCCTGTTTCCACACCGTAGGGAGACTAACTAACCTATCAGTCCCCTGTGCTGGACTTTATCAAAAGCCTTACTGAAGTCCAAGTAGCATTGCACTAATCTGCACACCTGATCACCCTTTGGAAAATTCAGTCAGGTTGGTCAGACATGTCATTCCCCATTCCCTTAGTTGAGAACTTTGACTTCACACCCATTCCTGTCCTTTCCCATGACAATATTGAATCGAAGCGAGTTATGATCACTATTTACAAAGTGCTCCCCCATTGATACTTCAACCACTTGCCCAGCGTCTTTATCTAAAATTAAGGTCAAGACCACCCCCTCTCTTATTTGGGCTTCCACTTACTGACTTAAAAAGCCATCCTGGATGACTTTTAAGAATTCTGCTTCCTCTGAACCATTCACACAATGACCACCCAGGTTAGTGCAGGGGGGGGTTTCAACTTTCCCAACAATCACCGACCGGTTAGTTGTATACTTCCTTGAACTGTACATACATATCTGCTTTTCTATTTCTATCTGACTACATAGTACACTCTCAGCAATGTGATTTTGTTTTGTTTTTATTGGTTTTTAAGTTCTCCCTACATGGCTTCACTTTAAGAATCTACCAAGATGACAGTGGAGTAGCAGTGCAGCATGAGGGCTCCTGCCCAGAGCTCATCTGCAACTTTTGCTTTTACTTGTTTTCCTTACTTCATGTTTTCTTACTTTAATCTACTACCCTCATGAGTTGGTGAGTTTGTGCAGCATGGAGAATATCAGTATGGAGGAGAGTGAGCCATTAGACCAACACCAGGCCCAACGTGTCAGTGAGGGAGATCCCTCATAAGTAGGAGCATAGGTAGCCCATTCAGTCCAAGAGGCTGCTCTGTTATTCAATAGGATCATAGAGCCATAGAGACATACAGCACGGAAACAGACCCTTCAGTCCAACTCGTCCATGTTGACCAGATATCCTCAATCAATCTAGTCCCATTTGCTAACACTTAGCCCAGATCCCTCTCAACCCTTCCAATACATATCCCTATCTAGATGCCTTTTAAATGTTGCAATTGTACCAGCCTCCACCACATCCTCTGGCAGCTCATTCCATACACGCACCACCCTCTGCATGAAATAGTTGCCCCGCAAGTCCCTTTTAAATCTTTCCCCTGTCACCCTAAACCTACACCCTCTAGTTCTGGATTCCCCGACCCCAGGGAAAAGACATGGTCAATTTTCCCTATCCATGCCCCTCATGATTTTATAAACCTCTATAAGGCCACCCCTCAGCCTCCGACACTCCACGGAAAACAGCCCCAGCCTATTCAACCTGTCCCTATAGCTCAAACCCTCCAACCCCGGCAACGTCCTTGTAAATCTTCTCTGACCCCTTTCATGTTTCTTGGTTGATCAGGGTTGATCTGATAATCCTCAACTCCACTTTCCCGCCTTTTTGCCATATCCCTTGATTCCCTTTCTGATTAAAAACCTGTCTACCTCAGCCTTGAATATTCTGAATGACCCAGCCTCGACAGCCCTCTGTAGTAAGGGATTCCACAGATTCATGGCCTTCTGAGGGAAGAAACCAGCTCCTCATCACTGACCTAAATAAAGAAATGTTTGGAGCTAACAGTTTATGAGGGGGATTAGTGGTGCTGGAAGAGCACAGCAGTTCAGGCAGCATCCAACGAGCAGCGAAATCAACGTTTCGGGCAAAAGCCCTCCTGATGAAGGGCTTTTGCCCGAAACGTTGATTTCACTGCTCATTGGATGCTGCCTGAACTGCTGTGCTCTTCCAGCACCACTAATCCAGTATTTGGTTTTCAGCATCTGCAGTCATTGTTTTTACCTTGTTGATTTTAACCCTACTGCGAATCCTCTTGCAAGGATGCCTGCCTTGAAGAAGTTTTCCTCCTCTCTCTACAAGAATCTCAGGGAGTCCCTCTCCCACTGCAACTCCCAGGTCATTTCCTCTGCTCTGAAGCTCTTCAACCATGTTGTGAAACAAACCCGGTACCACAGCCACATTTGCTTCCTCAATTTATGAGGGGGGTCAAATCTGTACATTGAGAACCTGAACAGGGTGGAACAGCCTCATTTTCAGGAAGGTAATGTACTACATGGTAACCTTTGACAGTTGCTAAGCGATGTTAAGGAGTTTTATTTTCTCAGCTCCTTCCAGTAATTTCTCGTTCCAGTGCCTTGCCATGACTAGCACTGCAGTGAAGGATTCATAATGCTTTCTCAACAACCTTTCCAAGAATAATGAATGGCTCATACGTAGATTTTAATTTCAGCAGAGCCAGCAGTTCATGACTTACTTTTCTTTGCAGACTCCTTTGTTACACCTGTAACATTTCATCAACTCGCTTCATTTTACACAATCAATAGCTGGCTAGAAAAAAAGTCATGCTCACAAAACCATATCTATCACTGAGAGAACTTCAGTGAAGCGACTGCTTCAGCTCAACGGCTTGGGATGCAGAACAGCTAAACATATGTATCCACACTTAATGTCAGCAAGGTACAAATGCCTGAGATTTGTTACCTGTTATTTATTGAACTAATTTTCTTTAAATGTGTCCCTCCTTATTCCTGGCAAAAATTGCTACTAAATTGCCTCATGTAACAGCAGCTGGAAATAAATTCTCCACTCAGTCGTGGACCAGCACAGTTTAAAAGGAGGCCACTCAGCCCATTAAGTCTGTATCTGCTCATTGAAAAGCAATTCAGCTCAAACTACTCTATCATTATTTCGCCATGCCCCTCTATTTTAACTTTATTCTTTCAAAGGACCAGAAAATAGGAACAAGTGTAGCCATTTAACATGATCATGGCTATTCCTCTATTTCAACACTATACTCATGCTGTCTTCCCTCAATGCCTTTACAGTCTAGCAGTCCATCTGTTTCTTTCTTCAATACAATTGGTAACTTGTCTTTTTAGATTAGATTACTTAGATTAGATTACTTACAGTGTGGAAACAAGCCCTTCGGCCCAACAAGTCCACACCTCCCCGCCGAAGCGCAACCCACCCATACCCCTACATTTACCCCTTACCTAACACTATGGGCAATTTAGCATGGCCAATTCACCTGACCTGCACATCTTTGGACTGTGGGAGGAAACCGGAGCACTCGGAGGAAACCCACGCAGACTTCTACGCAGATGGTCTTCTACCATCTTATGTGGCGGGAAATTCCACAGGAAAGTCAGACAGCTGGCAAAACCCAGCATTTGCTTTCCCATCTCTAATTGCCTTTGGGTGGCGTGTGTATCCGTTAAAAGGGAGTTAAGACTCAAATCAACGTGTGGGTGTGAAGTCACATGTTGGTAAGGGTGGCAGATTTCCTTCTCAGAAGAAAATTAGTGAATCAGTTCAGCTCTTATTAGGGAAGATGGCAGTGTAGTGATAATGTCAGTGGGCCAATAATCCAGAGACATAGGGTTGAAGTTTCAATTACAAAGGGACACAGGCTCAAAGTGAGAGGGGGAAAGTTTAAGGGAGATGTGTGAGGGAAGCTTTACACGTAGAGAGTGTTAGGAGCCTGGAACGCACTGCCAGAAGGGGTGGGGGAAGCAGGCACATTGGCGACATTTAAGAGGCATCTGGATGGTTACATGAACAGGGAGGGAACAAAGGGATACGGACTGAGTAAGGGCAGATGGTTTGTTTTTTTAGTTTAGTTAAGGCATGATGATCAGCACAGGCTTGGAGGGCCGAAGGGCTTATTCCTGTGCTGTACTTTTATTCTTTTGCAGGTAATGCTCTGGGGGAACATGAGTTCAAATCCCACCTTGGCAGACTGTGAAATCTGGATTCAATGAAAGCTGGAATAAACAGCTGGCCCAATGGTGACCATAAAACCAAGCTGAGTATTGTTAAAACCTACCACTCATGCCTTTTGGGGAGGGATATCTGCTATGCTAATCTGGCCCAGCAAGATGTGATTTAAAATTCTCTCTCTTTTGTTCATTAACACCTTCGATCTCCTATCTGCTATAACCTTGCCTTGGTTTCTGGACTTTCCCCCCTTTTGAACAGAATAAACCCCATGTGGTGAAATGTGCACGGGTGAGGGTAAAGGGCAGAGGAGTGGCAGTATTTCTCAGAAGGGCCAGCACAGACACGATGGGTTGATTGGTATGATGCTTCATGCCATGGACTTAATGAGGATAGAAGTGGGAAGTTCACCTGCTACCATCCCGTCCAGTAAACTACCTGCACTGGTTTCAAACCTACCACAAGAGGGAGCCACATCTGCAAAGTTAGGTGGCACAGACACGGACGACCTTGATAGGTCATTCGCCGACATTTCTGCCACCTCCAAACAGACCCCACTACCAGGGATATATTTCCCTCCCTACCCCTTTCTGCCTTTCGCAAAGAACATTCCCTTCGTGACTACCTGGTCAGGTCCACGCCCCCCTACAACCCACCCTCCCATCCTGGCACTTTCCCCTGCCACCGCAGGAACTGTAAAACCTGCGTCCACACCTCCTCCCTCACCTCTATCCAAGGCCCTAAAGGAGTCTTCCACATCCATCAAAGTTTTACTTGCACATCCACTAATATCATTTATTGTATCCGTTGCTCCCGATGCGGTCTCCTCTACATTGGGGAGACTGGGCGCCTCCTAGAAGAGCGCTTTAGGGAACATCTCCGGGACACCCGCACCAACCAACCACACCGCCCCATGGCCCAACATTTCAACTCCTCCTCCCACTCTGCCAAGGACATGGAGGTCCTGGGCCTCCTTCACCACCGCTCCCTCACCATCAGATGCCTGGAGGAAGAACGCCTCATCTTCCGCCTCGGAACACTTCAACCCCAGGGCATCAATGTGGACTTCAACAGTTTCCTCATTTCCCCTTCCCCCACCTCATCCTAGTTCCAAACTTCCAGCTCAGCACTGTCCCCATGACTTGTCCAGACTTGTCCTACCTGCCTATCTCCTTTTCCACCTATCCACTCCACCCTCTCCTCCCTGACCTATCACCTTCATCCCCTCCCCCACTCACCCATTGTACTCTATGCTACTTTCTCCCCACACCCACCCTCCTCTAGCTTATCTCTCCACGCTTCAGGCTCACTGCCTTTATTCCTGATGAAGGGCTTTTGCCCGAAATGTCGATTTCGTTGCTCCTCGGATGCTGCCTGAACTGCTGTGCTCTTCCAGCACTACTAATCCAGAATCTGGTTTCCAGCATCTGCAGTCATTGTTTTTACCTCAACACATTTTGGGTTTTGTATTGAAAATAGGGTTGGGTGCCCAACTAAATGAATGAATTGAAATTAGCATTCTGCACTCTGAGCAAAATCTTTCTTTTAGTAATTCACATGATGCAGATACCGCTGCCTAAGCCAGCAATTATTGCCCATCCCTCATTGCCCATCCCTAATTGCCCAGAGGGCAGTTAAGAGTCAACCATGTTGTTGTGGGTCTGGAGTCACATGTAGGCCAGACCAGCTAAGGACAGCAGAACTCCTTTCCTAAAATACATTAGCAAAGTAAATTTATTTTCTCTGAAAATTATTTCATGACCCTATAATTGTTTCATGGTCCTGGCTCCATTAGAGCCATAATTCCAGATTTTTACTAAATCCAAATTCCATCATCTGTTGTGGTGGGATTCGAGACCAGGTCCCCAAAACATTACCTGAGTGTCTGGATTAGTAGTCATAGAGTCACAGAGATTTACAGCATGGAAACAGACCCTTCAGTCCAACTTGTCCATGCTGACCAGGTATCCTAAATTAATCTAGTCTCGCATTTGCCAGCATTTGGAACATATCCCTCTAAACCCTTCCTATCCAGATGCCTTTTAAATGTAATTGTACCAGTCTCCATTACTTCCTCTGGCAGCTCATTCTATATGTGCACCACCCTCTGTGTGAAAAAGTTCCCCCTTTTGGTCCCTTTTATATCCTGCCCCTCTCACCTGAAATCAATGCTCTCTAGTTTTTGACACTCTCGCCCTGGGGAAGCAACTTTGGCTATTTACCCTATCTATGGCCTTCATGATTTTATAAGGTCATCCCTCAGCCTCCGATACTCCAGGGCAAACAGCCCCAGCCTACTCAGCCTCTGTCTATAGCTCAAACCCTCCAACCCTGGCAACGTACTTGTAAATCGCTTCTGAACTCTTTCAAGTTTCATAACACCTCTCCTATAGCAGGGAGACCAGAGTCAAATGATATTGTGAGCTGAAAATGTGTTGCTGGAAAAGCGCAGCAGGTCAGGCAGCATCCAAGGAGCAGGAGAATCGATGTTTTGGGCATCAGCCCTTCTTCAGGACTGATGCCCGAAACGTCGATTCTCCTGTTCCTTGGATGCTGCCTGACCTGCTGCGCTTTTCCAGCAACACATTTTCAGCTCTGATCTCCAGCATCTGCAGTCCTCACTTTCTTCTCAAATGATAACATTCCGAGGCCATCACCTGTAACTTAGCTGAGACACGAAGCAGTCTATATTGACATCAGTTCTCATTCTGGGTAATGCCAGTGCGTCTCATTGAGGGCTAAGATTGATGAGGAACAGTCCTATTTACACTGCAACACCCTTTCATGATAGTCATTTAAAATTGATGAAAATTAATGGTCTAAGAGCAGGCACATCCCCAGCCATGAATGAAGTGTGAATGTATTAGCATATTTTGCCAGGGAGAGTTCCGGTACAGTACAGTATTTTCCAGAAGGTGCTGCCTCACTCCTGTCACTTCAGACAGTCTGTGCTCTAGTTACATAAAGCTGTCACTATAAACTGCTCAAACTAACAAATGATTTGACCGATGATGATGTGAAGGGCAAATAATCTGGCATTAACTATCATCCCACTTTCAACACTTACTGTGTGATGTATAATTTGCACATTACAGAAAAAAATCCTTTGAGATGTTTCTGACAGACACGATAGAGCAACAAGCCATGTTTTTGTTTCTGAGTTACAAGGCAGATTTAAACTTCACACTGGTCTCGAAACTTATACGAGATGACAGAATTGCATAGCACAGATGCAGCTGCTGGCTTTTTAAATTCTGATCTTAAAGTCACGAAGTTTGAAATACACAGAGTTACATGCGTACATCCACCAGTGATGTGAATGTATTCCTGAATGTAAGTATTCAGGTCTCTGTGCAGCTCTGCACATAAATGAGTTTCTCTGAAGGATGTGCACGGGTTTGTCTTTCTCGTCTGGCATTCCTCCTCACTAGCACTAGATTTCACCTCTTGTGGGCTTAGACTCAAATGGCCCCTCAATGTGCCTCAGCAAAGCAGCCATTTCTCATGTATTACCCCTGATAGTGCACAAAGGTGGAATTGCTGACAATCTCCATAACTCTTAAACAAAAACAGAAACTCCTGGAAAATCTCAGCAGATCTGGCAGCATCTCACAGAGTCATAGAGCTGTACAGCACAGAAACGGACCCTTCAGTCCAACTTGCTCATGCCGATCAGATATCCTAAATTAATCTAATCTCATTTGGTCCATATCCCTCTAAACCTTTCCTATTCATGTACCCTTTTAAATATTGTAATTGTCCCAACCTCCACCACTTCCCTGGCAGCTCATTTGATACATATACCTCTCATGCCCGTTATAAGGTCACTCCTCAGCCTCTGACACTCCATCGAAAGTAGCCTCAGACTATTCAGCCTCACCCCATAGTTCAAACTCTTCAACCCTCGCAACATCATTGTAAATACTTTCTGAACCGTTTCAAGTTTCACAATATCCTTCCTGTGATAGGGAGACCAAAATTGAGTGCAGTTTTCCATTAGTGACCAAACCAATGTCCTGTACAATTGTGACATGACCTCCTAACTCCTATAAGCCCCTGAAGAAGGGCTTATGCCCGAATCGTCGATTCTCCTGTTCCTTTGATGCTGCCTGACCTGCTGCGCTTTTCCAGCAACACATTTTTAAGCTGCTAACTCCTATACTCAAGATTGATCTCTCCACCTTGGAGGCTTCCTGCCTCTATTCCTAATGAAGGGCTTTTGCCCGAAATGTTGATTTTCCTGCTCCTCGGATGCTTCCTGACCTGCTGTACTTTTCCAGCACCACTCTAATTTTAACTCCTATACTCAATGCACTGACCAATAAAGGAAAGCATACCACGTGCCTACTTCATTGTCCTATCTACCTGTGACACCATTTTCAAGGAACTATGAACCTGCACTCCAAGGTCTCTTTGTTCAGCAACATTCCCTAGGACTTTACCATTAAGTGTATAAGTCTTGCCCTGATCTGCCTTTCCAAAATGCAGCACCTCGCATTTATCTAAATTAAACTCCATCTGCCACTCCTTGGCCCATTGGTCCATCTGATCTAGATCTGTGGAGAGGAATCAGAGTTAATGTTTCAGGTCCAGTGACCCTTTCTCAGAATTGATATTAACCATGAAAAATGTTGTTTTTTTCTGCAGATGATATGGGGGGAGGGGGAGGGGGGGCAGGATAGGAGTAAATGATAGGTAGAGATAGACCAAGGAGAGAAAAGAATAATCGGAAAGACAAAGTAGTGGATAACAATCAGCCTACAAGAAGGAGTGGTTGTTAATAGGGACTGATAGTGGCTAACACTGACTTGTGTGCAATAACTCTTAGTTCCCTTTCTGTCCATGTATATAAGCTACACAGTTGAAGAATATGTATGTAAGTTTAATTAAGTACTTACAACATTTATAAAGAGAGACTGCCCCCTTTCAGAGGCAGTCACGTTTCACTTTGGCTTTATTCGGTTTCATTGTTCTATTTAAAATTGCAAGAGACCACTGCCTGATGGGTAGGGGGCAGACATATGTAATGTAACTTTTCATAAATTAAGGAAAACAAGGAAAGGATTTGCTTCCAGTTTCTTACTTCACCATCTGGATCTTTCAGAAAGACTATGGAAAATGCTCTATTGCTGGACTGAGAGATAATTTCTGGATTAGTGAGAAATGACTTGCAGTCCAGTAGGATTTAATTCAGACTGGGTGATCTGAATCATTGACGGGCAGCTTTTAAATGCTCGATCACCACATTGTGATGGGTACAGTATAGAGCTGGATGTGGTAAAGGGAGACAAGTGGCACAGATGGGGAAGCAATTGTGTAACAGGTGAGAATAGCCATATGTCAGCACCGGGCAGCAGTTCAGTGCAGTATCAGCCTCACAACACAAGGTTCAGACAGCAAGATAGCTAAATGCATGTTAGTCAATGTCAAAATTGGCTTGGTCTATGACAACAAAGTATGGACGGTTAAGTGTGCCAGAAATGATCAATTATCATCACAAATCATCACCACTTCCATGCAAACATTCATAAGCAAAGAGTGTATTAGAAATAGGAGCAGGAGTAAGGCAATTAGCTCTGTGATTCAACAAGATTGCAATCATCCTCCTCAATCCACCTTCAAACATTATCTTCTTGTGGGTGGCACGGTGGCACAGTGGTTAGCACTACTGCCTCACAGCGCCAGAGACCTGGGTTCAATTCAGTCCAAATATGCAGGTTAGGTGAATTGGCCATGCTAAATTGCCTGTAGTGTTAGGTGAAAGGGTAAGTGTCGGGGAATGGGCCTGGATGGGTTGCTCTTCGGAGGGTCGGTGTGGACTTGTTGGGCTGAAGGGCCTGTTCCCACACTGTAAGTAATCTAATCGAATCCTTTATTAAGCAGCCAAGAATTGGTCAACATCACCCTGAATGTATTCAATAATAACTTTAGCAGAGACTGCTAAAGATGGAAATCTGGGCTCAATGAGAACTCTGCTGCCCTTATTCTAGCTTGCACCAAGTCTGGTTCTACCTTTGCCCCTACTGGTCTATACTAGCTACCATTTGAGGTAATGCCTTGCCTTAAATATATCAATCTTCTCATCCTTTACTTCAGATCCCTTCATAGCCTCTCCAATGTCTATTTCTGTATGTTCCTCCAACCTCACAACCCAATAAGACATTTGTCCTCCTCCAGTTATGACCCCTTATATATCGCTAATTTTAAGCACATCACAATTTCTAGCCATGCCTCAGCTGCCCAGGGTCCTAAGCTCTGAAATTCCTTTTCCAAACATCTCAACCCCTGTGATGCTCTCCATCTTGTAGACGCAACTTGGAGCCCACGTCTATCAACAAGGTTTTGATGATGTGGAAGACTGGAGTGGACAAGGTTAGAAGTCACACAACACCAGGCAATAGTCCAATAGCTTTATTTGACATCATAAGCTTTATTGGTCAGTGCACTGAGTTTAGGGGGTTGGGAGGTCATGTTGTGGCTGTGCAGGACATTGGTCCGACCACTAATGGAAGACTGCCTTCAATTCTGATCCCCCTTTTATAGGAAGGATGTTGTGAACCGTGAAAGGATTCAGAAAAGATTTACACACTTTTAATAAGAAGACTTCACATGATGAAGAAGGTCTGAAAGCCTGTGATTTCAAATACACTTGTTGGACTATTGTCTGGTGTCATGTGGCTTCTAACTTTGACCAAGGTTTTGGTCACTGGCCCAGATACCCCTCAGACGCTGAGTGTCAATTTCTGTCAGGTAAGGTTCACATGGCATGCTTGAGACATACCTAACCTTGATAAAAGGCTCTGAATAAAAGCAGGTTGGAGAGATAAATGGGGATGGGGATGGGGGGGAGGGGTGCTGGGAAGAAACTAGCAAAGAGTACAATAGGTGAATGGGGGTAGGGATGGAGGTGATAGGTCAGAAGGGAGGGTGGAGTGGATAGGTGGGAAGGGAGATTGGCAGGTAGGACAGGTCATGAGGTCAGTGCTGAGCTGGAAGGTTGGAACTGGGGTAAAGTGGGAGGAAGGGAAATGAGGAAACTGGTGAAGTCCACATTGATGCCCTGGGGTTGAAGTGTTCTAAGGCGGAAGATGAGGCGTTCTTCTTCCAGGTGTCAGGTGGTCAGAGAGCGGCGGTGGAGGAGGCCCAGGACCCGCATTTCCTCGGCAGAGTGGGAGGGAGAGTTGAAATGTTGGGCCACGGGGAGGTGGGGTTGATTGGTGCGGGTGTCCCAGAGATGTTCCCTGAAGCAAGTTGTTGTGGAACTGGTCTAGGTTCTGGCTAGCATGTCTGCAGGTTGCTTTTCCTTCACAGTTTATCAGGAGTGCTATCTGTGCAGTCGCACTTATCAGGGTAGATTCATCTTTGCGCAGAGGATTTGACGATGAGGAAAGTAGTTACATCCCACTTTAAATTAATGGGTCCTTCAAAACTGAAGTAAACAGACTGATTGTTCTGCTTGAAGCCAGTAGCTTTAATGAGATTGAAAGGAATAAAAGATGGGAGAACAAATCATTAGAACCTTTATTCTGATAGATAAAGTCATGGAAGAAAAGGGATGCTGCTTCAAGTGGTGAAAAGTAAGGTCAAGCATCTGTAGAAATATTGATGGCCCGTCTTTGAAAATCAGGCTGTTGACAGAGGCTACGCTGAATAAAATGGGGAGAGGAAATCATACTGACATTTAAACAAATTGAATGAATCGTTAGGAAGACTGACTGCACAGCGGATGCCGAACACAGAAAAAGCTTTATTACCTGTTTCAATCCCACTTGCTACTGGGGATCCAATTTAATCTGGAGCTGGACTGAATTTTGATTTTGTCCCCACGACCCCCGGGAGGTGCAGCTTGCAGATTTCCACCTGCACCTACAGTCAATTGTGTTGGCCGTCTCCCGTCTTCAGTGAGGAGACCAGAGATTCGACCTCAAGAGTGCGCAGTCCAGGCTGACACTTCCCTGAGGCAATGAGGCAGTGACAAAGTGTCAGAGCTACTCTATTTCAGATGAGGTGCTCACCCAGACAGACCTGACCTGTCCTCTCAGGAGGATGTGAACAAGTCAGATTTTCACTGTGGAGACCGGAAACAGAAACTACACCCGCTTTTGATGTCAGAAATAGTCGGAAATTCACTGTCGCCCAACGGGTGGGGGTTGAGGTCAAGACCTTGATTGGGATGCAGACAATGAGCTGTCTAATTAAAGCTGATGTGGGAATGGAAGGGCCGAGTGGTATTATCACTAAACTATTTGAATCCTGCCCTGGTAGGTGCTGGAACCTGAATTCAGTTTAAAGAAAATCTGGAATTAAAAAATTAATGATCACCATGAAACAATTAGCAGGGGAGAAAGCACATCTGGATCAGTAATGTCCTTTAGGGAAGGAAACTGTCATCCCTACCTGGTCTGGCCAACACTTGACTCCAGACACCTAGCAATGTGATTGGCTCTTAATTACTATCTGGGCAGTTTGGAACAGGCAATAAATGTTGGCTGAGCAGGAATGAGTTTAAAAAAGATTTACAAGACACACAGCAGAAATTCAACAAGGTTCCTTCAACAGCACATTCCAAATCCATGACCACTTCCATCTAGATGGGAACACCATAAATACAAGTTGCCCCCTTCCCCCTCCCCAAAATTAACTCACTGAAATATACAAGAATTTGGCCAATGGGCCATGGAGCCAGGGCACATCTCTTTGCCTCCATTTCTTCATCCTCTTTCACCTCCTGTTCCTGACCCTCCCCCGATAGACAGTACCCATCCAAAAGCCCACCATCCTTGAGTCCCACATTTCTTTGGAGGTGTCTGGTAAAGAGCAGCAGAGTTACACAATGACCAGGAGCCCCTGCAAGAGGATATCACAGGAGACGGGCTCCAGAATCCTCCAAAACTATGACAGCCCAGCGGGGTTGTGAATCTGAAGCAAAAACAGAAATTACTGGAGAAATTGCCCCAGTAGGTCGGGCCACTTCTGTGGGAAGAAGGTAAGTTAACATTTCAAGTCGTGTGCCTCTTCATCAGAACACGTGTATCTGACATTTTGTTCGGCCTTGGTGAAGAGATCCCTTGTTGCCTGGACGATGGTTCACACCTGTACAGCACACCTGTGAGATGCCTTTGAGGTCAGCAGTTAATGAGGGTGCAGATCATAGAACTGTTAAAGTGCAAAAGGAGGCCATTCAGCCTATCTATTACCTCATGCTGTTCTCCTGCCTTTAACCCATGTCCCTGCAATTCTATGTAAATGATCATCTCTCTTGATTGTCTCAGTTGAAGCTGCTTCCACCACATTTCTAGACAGTGAATTCCATACCCGAACTACTCACTGGGTGAAATCTTACAGATACTTGCAGCCATTTGCTCAGGCAAGTGCAGTCTCCCTACAGCATTAGTCATGTATGAGGACCTTACCTCTGCATTGACATCCAGCACTGAAGGTTGTATCTTTTTCTTATCTACACTTCATTTTCCATGCACCTATCCTCCTGATGCCTCTGTCCTTCCTGTGCAAGATGCCGCTTCTCAGCTCCGATGGGTCCAGTTTCTGGAATGGCAGCATCCACTTCCTGCTACAACCTTGCCCACATCTCTGAAGCTGCAGGTGGGACTAGATTGGGTTGGGATTTCTGGTCGGCATGGGCGAGTTGGACCGAAGGGTCTGTTTCCATGCTGTACATCTCTACGACTCTAGTGATGCCAGGGCTATATCAACACCCTGAACTGACAAGTCTCTTCCAGCTGAATCCTCCAGTGACCTCTCATTATTTCTCTCTCTCTCTCTTTCTCGCTCCTTTTAGTCTTTTTTAGCTTTTCCTCTTCTTTTCTTCCTCTTCCTGATATTGCAGGGAGGCCGGTGACTGAAGTGGGGACTCTTGGCTTTGTAGGCCCTATGCGCGGACTCCTGGAATTGGCAGCAAGGTGTCGGTTGCAGCGATGGCGGAATGAGGACTCCTCGCTGTGGTAGGCCCAGAGCAGAGACCTTGTGGAAGTCCTGGAACCCTGCTGGGGACCCTGGCCAATGAAGATGAACTCTGTTTTATGTTTTATTCTTTTGTACCTCAAAATGGTGTCAGATTGTGGTGATAATGTCATGGATGATAATCCAACTCAGTCCGCTCTGCTCGTTTCCTTCATATATCCTTTGATCTCAAGAACTATGTTGAATTCCATTTTGAAACTGTTCAATATTTGGGCACAGGCCACTTACTGTGGCAGAGAATTCCACAGGCTCACTACTCTCTGGGTTAAGAGATTTCTCCTTATCTCAGTCCTGGATGGCCTACCCTGTACCCTTTGAATGGCACAGTGATTAGCGCTGCTGCTTCACAGCAGTAGAGACCCAGGATCAATTCCCACTTTGGGAACTTGTCTGTGTGGGTTTGCTCCCACAGCCCAATGATATGTAGATTAGGTGGACTGGCTACACTACATTGCCCATGGTGTACAGACTAGGTGGATTAGCCAGACAGAATGCAGGATTACAGGGATGGGATGGGTCTGGGTGGGATGCTTTTCAGAGGGCTGGGGTGGACGCGATAGGCCGAAAGGCCTGCATCCTGTAGGGATTCTATGATTAGATTGTGACCCTGATACTGGACTCCCGTATCATTGGCAACATTCTTCCTACATTTATCTGGTCTAGTCCTGTTCAAGTTTTATAGGTTTCTATAAGAACCCCCTCATTGTTTTAAATTCCTGTGAATATAGTCCTAATTGATTTAGTTAAAAATCACACAACACCAAGTTATAGTCCAACAGGTTTAATTGGAAGCACACCAGCTTTCGGAGCGTCGCTCCTTCATCAGGTGATAGTGGAGGGCTCAATCCTAACACAGAGAACACAGGGGGCTATCACCTTTAACATATTGTCTAGCTATTACCATTGTTAACAGCTAACCTGAGAATGCAACTTTTTAAAAAAAGGTTTTGTGATTTACACATGAAAGAAGTGAAACTATCATGGTATTCAAACAGATGAAAGACTTAACAGACAATCAATTTTTCAATGTATAATTTCAGTTACATCACGCTGTAAATTTTTGCTATAAATTCTGTGTGTTAGGATTGAGCCCTCCACTATCACCTGATGAAAGGGCAATGCTCTGAAAGCGAGTGTGCTTCCAATTAAACCTGTTGGACTATAACCTAGTGTTGTGTGATTTTTAACTTTGTACACCCCAGTCCAACACTGGCATCTCCAAATCATGACTAATTGATTTAGCATCTCTTCGTATGTCAGTCATGGAGTTATAGAGTCATAGAGATGTACAGCATGGAAACATATCCCTCCAAACCCTTCCTATTCATTTACCTATCCAGATGGCTTTTAAATGTTGCAATTTTACTAGCCTCCACTACTTCCTCTGGCAGCTCATTCCATCCTGTCTGGTCACACTCCGTCCATAGACAGGACATCCCTGCTCAGATAAGAAACCAAAACTCCACACAATTGACTTTTGTAATTTCATATACTTCCATAATATTACCTTTAATATGTGATCGCTGTAGTTATGATGAAGGAACAGTCAGCTAGTGCAAGGCAGACAGACTCATTTTATAGTGTTTTTACAACCACCAAAAATCTCAGAGCACTTTACAATTGATGTAGTGCTTTGTTAAGTATAGTTATAATGTAAGTTTGTGGATGACACAAAGATTGGGGGAGTTATGGATAGCAAGGAGAATTGCCAGAGCATACAGCAGGTTATAAACAGGCTAGAGAGAAATGGCAGATGGATTTTAATCTGGACAAATGCAAGGTGATGCACTTTGGAAGGTCTAATGGAGGAGGGTGCCATAAAGTAAATGTCAGAACCTTTACAAGGAGTAATATACAGAGGGATCTAGGCGTCCAGGTCCATAGTTCCCTGAAATTGGCAATACACGTGGTCAGGAAGGTGTTTAGCATGTTGTCTTCATCAGTCGGGGCATAGAGTACAAAAATTGCGAAGTCATGTTGCAGCTATATAGAACTTCTGTTTGGCCAAATTTGGGAATATTGTGTAAAGTCCGAGTTGCCACACTTCCAGAAGCACTTTGGAGAGGATACAGAAACGATTCACGAGGATATTGCCAGTTGCCTATACGTTACCTGGTATTAGCCATGAGGAGAGGTTGAACAAACTTTGTTTTCACTTGAACATTGAATGCTGTGGGATGCCCTGATAGGAGTTTACACATTGTGAGCGGCGTGTTCAGAATGGACAGTCAGAGTCTTTTTCCCTGGGTAGAAATGTCAATTACTAGAGGACATAGTTGAAGATCAAAAGGTGTAAGTTTAAAGGAGATGTGAGAGGCAATGTTTTTACTCAGATGGTGGTAAGTGCCTGGGGTGTGCTGTCAGAGGAGGTGGCAGATACGACAGCAGTGTTTAAGAGGCATCTTGACAAACACAAGAATAGGCAGGGAATAGAGGAATATGGACTGTGTAGAGGCGAAAGGTTTATAGTTTAGAAAGGCATGATGAGTCGGCACAGGCTTGGTGGGCCGAAGGGTCTGTTCCTGTGTTGTTAAGAAACACAGTCACCAATTGCATATAGCAAACTTCCAGAAACAACAAAGGCTAGATTTCTGATCTCTTTAATGTTGACAGAGGGATAAATAATGACTGGGACAGTAGGAATGACTACACGGCATTTCCTCAAGATATTGACATGGGATGTTTTACATCATCCCAAAGGAGTGGACTAACAGACAGCACTTCAAATGTGCAGTGCACCCTCAGTGCTGCCCTGGAGTGTCAAAGCAATGTTGGGCTCAAGCTCCAGAATGGAGTTAGATCCTTATAATTCAGGGTGAGAGTGCTATCAACAAAACCAGCACTAACAAACCCTTGTACTACAACCAGGTAGACAAACCAGTGTCATACTGAGGGATCCTTGCATTATTAAAAGTACTGAGGAGAACTGTTAGCTTGGGGGTGCGGAGGTGGGGTGAAGGGAGGAGCTATCTACCGACTCCATTGCTTCATTTGTCAAGGAAGATCACGCAACACTCTTTGATGATGACTCGTGAATTCTCCTGGTATCTCGGCCAGCATTCCTTCCCCCGCAGATTGACTGATTATCCCATTTCTGAGCCTTGTAATTGATGCTACATGAATCCTCATATTCCTTCCAATCATTAAGGCAGTCAATCCACCCACTAAACCAAGACAACCTATTATGCCCACTTCGTGTGCCAAGACAGTTTTACATCTACCTGAGCCGCATAAAATGATATTTGATCATTAAAACCTTGGTTCAATAATTAAATAGCAGCACTTTACATAATGACACAAGTCATTTATTTGCAAGTGATGACTTTAGTTCCTTTTATCATGAATACTAAACGACAATTAGATTTTATAATATCCAGTTGGGAGCTTTAAAGTAATAATACTGTAAACTACCATTCATTAATAATAGAGGACTGTATTTTTCAATGATAAAATAGACTTTAAAAAGATTGCAACTCACTCTATCTCTCAGAAACACCTCAAAGTGCTTGGCAGACCGTGATTAGCTTCTGAAGTGCCTTTGCTGATTTTGCTCAGCTCAAAGTGACTATCTTTTGCTGCACCGATTATTGATGTTGACTGAGGGTGGAGTGTTGGCCAAGATGATCAGAGAACAAGGGGTTCTATTTCAAATAGTTTTGGGGATCTTCAAACAACTTATAGAACTGGATGAACAGGCTTCAGTTCAAATGTGATCAGAATCAGTGGCACAGGCAGAGAGGAGCTCAGTTCAACACGTGACCGCTCACTCAGTCAGCTCCGGGGTGATATTGCAACCCACAATTTGCTGATTCAGATGCAAACATTTTAGCCGAAAAGTGAATAACGCAATGTGTGATGAAGCTGCTCCTTTAACAAGGTTATGTAGTCCTCGGCTTTTTTTTTCCAGAGAGGTCGTAAACAACACAGACTCAGGAAAGTTTGAGGGTTGAAGGGTTTTAGAGCCAATTTAATAGTAGCTAACAGAGACTGCCTCAGGCAGAGGCTTTCAGGTTTTAGTTAAAAAAACACTTGTACAATGAAAGGGGAGTGGCCAGTTCTCCCAGCTCAGCTTATCTCTCGTTTGTTTTTTTTAGCAGTAGTGGGGAGAAAAGATGCTGGACCCAAAAAGGCAGATCCAGGCTGGTCCTCTCTCTCTGACCTCTCTCCTGTAAGACCTGTGTTTGATGTTACATTTTGTGCCAAGGGGTGTTTATGGGCTTTGCTGCAAGTATTTAGAACTGCACCATTAAGTTGGGATGATCTGTTGGGTTTTCGGACAGGTTAAATTATTCGCTATTCTGTTCTCTTTTCTTTGTGTTTCTTTCAGTAATCTTGTAAGTAAATTCTGTTTTGTTTAATACTAAGCAGTTGGGTCAACTACATTACTTCTGGAATATCCACTGTACACCTGCTTAAAACAACTAGCCAAGTTAGGGTCTGGGCTATTTTCTTGAAATATTCTGAAGGGGTCTGGACTGGTCCATAACAAATGTTTCTGGATGCTTTGAACTAGTCAAATAAATACATGCTGATACTGAGAAAGAGGTCAGTCAGTACTGAAGGGAATATAGGGGGAAGTGATGGTCTGGTGGTATTGTCACTGGGCTGTTAATCCCGTGATGCAGGGAGTGTTCTGGGACCTGGGTTCAAATTCTGCCACAACAGATGGTGGAATTTAATCCACTAGAAGGGGTTAGCACTGCTGCCTCACAGCGCCAGAAACCTGGGTTCAATTCCCACCTCAGGTGACTGACTGTGTGGAGTTTGCACATTCTCCCCGTGTCTGCGTGGGTTTCCTCCGGGTGCTCCGGTTTCCTCCCACAGTCCAAAGATGTGCAGGTAAGGTGAATTGGCCATGCTAAGTTGCCCGTAGTGTTAGGTGCAGGGTTATATGTAAGGGAATAGGTCTGGGTGGGTGCGCTTCGGCGGGTCGGTATGGACTTGTTGGGCCGAAGGGCCTGTTTCCACACTGTAAGTAATCTAATCTAAAAAAAAGAAGAGTCTAGTGATGACCATGAATCTATTGTGGGGAAAAACCCATCTGGTTCACTAATGTCTTTTTGGGAAGGAAACAGCCATCTTTACCTGGTCTACATGTGACTCCAGATCCACAGCAATGTGGCTGACTCTTAGCTGCCCTCTGGGCAATTAGGGATGGGCAATAAATTTGACATAGCCAGCGATGCCCTCATCCCATGAATAGAACATAGAACATAGAACAATACGGTGCAGAACAGGCCCTTCGGCCCTCGATGTTGCACTGACCTAGGAACTCATCTAACCTCATCCCTCTGCACTATCCCATCATCATCCATGTGCTTATCCAAGGATTGTTTAAATCACCACTCCATCACCACTCACCTCTTTCTGCTCCCCCTTCCCTAACCATCCCCTCATATCAGCATAAATACCAACTTTTCCTTACTACTTCAGTTCTGAGGAAGAGTCACTGGACTTGAAACATTAACTCTGTTTTCTCTCCACCACAGATGCTGCCAGACCTGCTAAGTTTCTGCAGCAATTTCAATTTTAATATTGAAGGAATTCAATTCAGCAACTTAAAGTACAGGGGAAAAAAAACACTCAGTTGACTTTTAAACTGACCGAAAAGCCCTCTCCGTAATCATAACTTATTCTGTCCCTTGCATGGACAGTCCATGTGCCAGGGACCAATCCAAAGTGATTTATTGCTCTTGAGGGTTTATTTCCTTTCTTTTCCTCTCCTAACCAGGTAAATTCTTACCCCAGAGTTGAATCAGAGTTCTTCCATTTGGCCAAAGCTATGTAAATCTTCTAGTTTAATTTAAATCCTTATTCACACATGGTGAAAGACAGGGGAGGCATATCGTCTCCCTCAGAGGGAGTTGCCTTGAGGGTGGCTCAGTGGTTAGCACTGCTGCCTCCCAGCATCAGGGCCCTGAGCTTCGTTCCAGCCACGGGTGACTGTCTGTGTGGAGTTTGTACGTTCTTGCCGCGTCTGCACAGGTTTGCTCTTTTTTTCTCCTACAGTCCAAAACTATGCAGGTTAGGTGGATTGGCCAAGTGGAATTGCACTTAGTGTCTAGGGATGTGTAGGTTAGGTGGAACAGCCATGGAAAATGCAGGGTTATGGAGAGAGGGTAGGGGGTGGGTCTGGGTGAGACGTTCTTCTGAGAGTCGGTGCAGACTTGATGGGCCAAAGGGCCTGCTCTCGTACTGTAGAGATTCTATATTTAATTTCTTTCCCCATCTCTCTCTTTTCCTTTTCTTTAGCACTGTCCCTCTTTCTCTATCTCTCCCTCTATCATACCTGTAGCCTATCTGTGAGGTTCAGGATAGTTTCATAAAAACCCTGTCATCTGATATTGCAATGGCTTACTATGGACTCTTCCACTCTTAAAATGCAACACCATGGTAAAACAAATCATGTCATTATATATCCAGATAGAAGGTCTGCTTGACCTCCAACTCATTCTATTTTGGAATTAAATAGACACTTTAAAGTATAAGCATTTTTTAAAAAGAAATTCATAATATTACCCTGTGATCACACTAAGAGTTGATCTACCGTCAGTACATCTGCCCTGGTCATTGTGTACAGATGCGAATATTCACACCTTCTTCCCAGTAAGGCAACCTGGGATACTGTTTGACTTTTAACATTCAAGCCACCCAAGGTTATTGTTAGGTACCAATTCAACTTGTGTCAGAAGACCCTGTTCATTCCACGAAAATTAAGCAAACAGTTCCCAAGACATGCCAGTCTTATTGAAGTGACTGTAATGGGTTAAATCAGCTGGACGACATAGAATATGAGTTCTCTGTTAATCTTGTCCAATCAGGGAGCCCTGGCTAACTGCAAAAGGATGATTAGATTACTTACAGTGTGGAAACAGGCCCAACAAGTCCACACTGATCTGCAACCCACCCAGACCCATTCCCCTTCTACTAACACTACAGGCAATTTAGCATGGCCAATTCACCTAACCTGCACATTTTTGGACTGTGGGAGGAAACCCACGCAGACACAGGGAGAATGTGCAAACTCCACACAGTCAGTTGCCTGAGGCGGGAATTGAACCCAAGTTGCTGGCCCTATGAGGCAGCAGTACTAACCACTGTGCCACCATGCCACCCACTGCCAGGGGCAGTGGAATCCTGTATGCCTGACTCAGTGAGAGGCAGTGCTATTGTTAAAGGCTATTCATTTGTAAATAAAGGGTGAGTGGTGATGATATGCAGCCTCTGAAGAGTAATTTTACTCATGGACTTTAGATTTTTAACAATAGTGTGTGTTTCCAGCATTATGTGTTTAATTATGTGTTTCCAGCATTTCATATTTTCATTTTAGATTTCAGCATTTGAGCTCCTTGTTTGTGTCAGTATTGTTTTAAAGAACAAAGTGTCTTTTTTCCATTCATTAGAGGCTTACATTCAAAATTCCTAAGCCCACTTGCAACCAATTTTATCATTACTGAAGTAATATTTTTGTTGCAACATTTGTGTTGGCTGTGTCTAATCATTTCTTATTTCTTCTGTAGACATATATTCATCCCCAAAGACTTTTACAATACTATTCCCTTGTCGCTTCAAATTCACAGCTTTAAGTCCATCTTCTCCAGCTTTGCCAGATACATTTCATTGATGAATAAGCTCAAATCTCAGATCTGCTCTATGTGCCATTACAAAACTCAGTCAATTACTGTTATTCAATGAGACTGAGATATTGGTGAACTCAATCTTCAATCCTGGCTTTCAGCTCTCCACTTCAGATTAATATTGGCAGAATACAAAGTAAGCATGTTTCAAGATTCTGTTCATTCACAATGGAGATAGTGGGGAGAGGGAAGAACAGGTACAGAAGTTAAGACAGTGGCACTGCTGGGTACATGGAATGATAATTGGACAGAAAGGCTAAAAATTGGGCCTTGGACTTTAGAATGTCAATGTAATAACTGAGCACATGCCCACATCCTCCTCCACCCCACCCCACTCTCACCCCTCCACAAGCCCTTAACAACTCTGAGTAGCTTTCCCATTGAGGTGAAATAATTTATAAACAGTTAGCGCTGCTAATAATTGATTATGTAGCCAACTGTGTTCACTCCTTTATCATTAATTAAGTTCCTTTGAGGAAGGAAAACTTCTTTCTGACCCAATCTAGCCCATATGTAATTCTATCTCTCAGAGGATATGAAATGGGAGCAGAAAGAGGCTATTCAGCCCTTTGAGCCCGCTCCACCATTCAAAATAATTACGGATGATCTTTTAACTCAGTACACTGTTCCCACTTTCTCCCTTGATCCATTAAAACCATATCTAACTCTATGACAATATTCAATGTTTTGTCCTGAACTGTTTTCTGTGGTAGAGAATTCCCCAGGCTCATCATTCTCTAGATGAAGACATTTCTCCTCATCTCAGTTCTAAATGGCCTACCCCATATCCTTTGACTGTGACCCTTGCTTCTGGACACCCAAGGAACATTCTTCCTGTCTAGTCTACTAGAATTTTATGTGTTTCTGTGAAATCCGCCCCTCCCCCCATTCTTCAAACAAAATTATTTCAGAGCCTACCTCCTTATTCTATTCTCCATGCCTCCAAGTGGCCCAAGATCAAAGTTCCCGCACTAGTCATGTTGTCCTGGTTACCCAGTTGGGAATGCAGTCACCGCTCACATCTGGTCATTGAGGAAGTAGATGCTAACTGACTACTCAAGACCCTTAATTTGTTGTTGGGTCAAAAAATGTCCGCAATGGACTTAGTCACTGTGGGATAAGAATGGGATAAACATTTCTCCTGGGTCAACCTGTCTAATTATTTTCCCTTCCTGATACCTCTCTGACCACCTCAAAACAAGGGGAAATTTGTGCTCAGTGAATTTTCTGCTGTATTTAGAAGGCTTCCAAAGAAAAAAGGAAAGCAGTGATTTAAAACAGTCATAACAGGCTCCTCTAGGAAATGTAAGTCAGTGCTTCCTAAATGCTTTGTTTCTGTGACTCTCAGAGTGAGGTGTGAAATGTTTTGTGATCCCCCAGTGGAGGATTCTAAAAGCACAGTAGGGGTTCTGTAGAGTGATGGCCTGTTGCTGCAGGTGTATTGCAATGTTAACTTCATGATGACTATTGCTGCTGCCATCCTTGGGTCTCCAAGATTTCAGCTCTTGGGATCCTGACCGCCACTTTGGGCAGTGCTGTATTAGGGAGTTGTAGGTAACTGGCCTATTTCAAGGGAAGTCCTTCCATTCTCACAAGCTGTATGGTACCTCCTAACTATGTATGGGTAATTGCGTAGAAGGGACCACCAACTGTGAACGAACTTAGACCCCTTTCAGCACTGTATTAGTTCAACACTTTATACAATGTGAGTGGATGTCATTAAAAGTTATTTTCTAAGATCAAAGTCTCTGTTTAATCTTTTAGCTGTGTTCTGACAAATTGATCTCTCACATCTTGGCAAGAGCCTTGCTAAATGGATTGTTTCCAAAACTAGGACTGATCTCAAAATTCCGTGGCCTTGATCTTGGCTCTGCCCCCTGCAACTGGATCCTCAGCTTCCTGATCCACAGAACGCAATCAGTGAAGATAGAGAACTGCTCCTCTCCCACGATAACACTCAACACTGGAGCCCCCCAAGGATGTGTCCTCAGCTCCCCTCCTGTACTCCCTGTACCTCCATGACTGTGTTGCCAAATTCTGAATGAATGCCATCCATAAATTCACTGATGACACCACTGGAGTAGGATGGATATCTAACAACGATGAGTCAAAGTACAGAAGGGAGGCAGAGGGCTTGGTGACGTAGTGCAATGAGAGCATCCTCTCTCTCAACATCAGTAAAACTACAAAACTGATCATTGACTTCAGAAGAAAGGAGTAGAACATGCTGCCATCTATATCAATGGAGCTGAGGTTGAGAGGGTGGAGAGCATCAAGTTCCTCGGTGTGACGATAACTGACAATCTGTCCTGAACTTCCTAAGGAGGTGCGATAATCAAGAAGGCACAATAACGCCTATTCTTCCTCAGGCAGCTCAGGAAATTGGCATGTCCATAAGGACCCTCACCAACTTCTACAGATGCACCAGTGAAAGCATACTGGCTGGGTGTGTAATGGCTTGGTACGGCTTGCTCTGCCCAGGACCGTAAGAAACTACAGAAGGTTGTATACACAGACCAGACCCATCACGAAAGCCAGCCTTCCAGTCAGGGATTCTATTTACACAGTTCACTACCAGCACCACTAATCCAGAATCTGGTTTCCAGCATCTGCAGTCATTGTTTTTACCCCTAATAAATCAACCAATCTATTTACTGGGTACCATTTACTGATCTCATATCGTCTTCGAGATTGGAAGTTAAATTTGGACCATTTCTACTTTTGCATCTGCATACAAAGCAGTGCAGCAGAATTCTGTGCAGAGTCTTGGTCCAAATTCACCCCTTTCATAACATCTCAAATACCTGGTCACTTACAATGTTGCTGGTTGTGGGGACTTGCTGACTGTAAATGGACTGCTGTGTTTGCTCTATCAGACCCTTCTCTATAAAGGATGCATTAGGAGTGCGATGGAAACTCTCCACTTGCCTGGAGAAGTACAGCTTTAGCAAGAACTCAAGAAGCTCAATACAACCTGGGGCAAATAGCTGCCATCACTGGTTCCCCTATCCACCACCTGAAATATTCACTCCCTTCATCACAGTAACTACAGTGTGTGCCAACTACAACATGGATCTGAACAACTAACCCAGGATCATTCAACTCCATTTTCCAAACACCATGATCTTTACCACCTTGAAGAACAAGGCCAGCAGTTACAGCAGGAAAACAGCCATCAACAAGTGCCCCCTTAGCCACACACCATCCTAACTTGGGAACATATCACTGTTCTTTCAAAGTCAGTGGTTCAAAGTCTCAGCAGGTACTTCACCATCACATTCCCCAGAGAAATTATGGATAGGTGAGAAGCCCCTGCTGTAGTCAGAGATACCCACATACAGTGACTGAATCAATCAATAAGAAACAGTGACTACATTTCAAGATGTACCCCAATGTCGATGGAGCAACTCCTTCCCATAACCTTCAATGTGTTCTGAGTCTCCTCATCTTCAATGTGCTGAAATTAATGTTATGGACCAGACCAGGCCCCTCAAAATATTTCAAGAAAGTAGCCCAGACCCTAATTTTACTAATTGTTTAAGAAGGTGTAACATGGATATTCCAGGAGTGATGCACCTGGCCAAACCACTTGGTTTTAAAGAAAACAGAATTTATTTGCAATATGTGGGTGGCACGGTGGCACAGTGGTTAGCACTGCTGCCTCACAGCGCCAGAGACCCGGGTTCAATTCCCACCTCAGGTGACTGACTGTGTGGAGTTTGCACATTCTCCCCGTGCCTGTGCGGGTTTTCTCCAGGTGCTCCAGTTTCCTCCCACAGTCCAAAAATATGCAGGTTAGGTGAATTGGCTGTAGAACATAGAACATAGAACATAGAACATTACAGCGCAGTACAGGCCCTTCGGCCCTCGATGTTGCGCCGATCAAAGCACCCCTAACCTACACTAAGCCACTATCCTGCATATACCTATCCAATGCCCGCTTAAATACCCATAAAGAGGGAGAGTCTACTACTGCTACTGGCAGGGCATTCCATGAACTTACGACTCGCTGAGTGAAGAACCTACCCCTAACATCAGTCCTATATCTACCCCCCCTTAATTTAAAGCTATGCCCCCTTGTAATAGCTGACTCCATACGTGGAAAAAGGTTCTCACTGTCAACCCGATCTAACCCCCTAATCATCTTGTACACCTCTATCAAATCACCCCTAAACCTTCTTTTCTCCAATGAAAACAACCCCAAGTGCCTCAGCCTTTCCTCATAGGATTTTCCTACCATACCAGGCAACATCCTGGTAAACTTCCTCTGCACCCGTTCCAGTGCCTCCACATCCTTCCTATAGTATGGCGACCAAAACTGCACGCAATATTCCAGATGCGGCCGCACCAGAGTCTTATACAACTGCAGCATGACCTCAGGACTCTGGAACTCAATTCCTCTACCAATAAAAGCCAGTACGCCATATGCCTTCTTCACTGCACTATTTACCTGGGTGGCAACTTTCAGAGATCTGTGTACATGGACACCAAGATCCCTCTGCTCTTCCACACTACCAAGTAGTCTACCATTAGCCCAGTAATCCATCTTTTTATTACTCTTACCAAAGTGAATCACTTCACACTTAGCTACATTGAACTCCATTTGCCACCTTTCTGCCCAGCTCTGCAGCTTCTCTATATCCCGCTGTAACCTGCCATATCCTTCCTCACTGTCTACAACTCCTCCGACTTTCGTATCATCCGCAAACTTGCTCACCCAACCTTCTAACATTTCCTCCAGGTCATTTATAAAAATGACAAACAGCAATGGTCCCAAAACAGATCCTTGCGGAACACCGCTAGTGACGGCACTCCAAGATGAACCTTTGCCATCAACTACTACCCTCTGTCTTCTTCCAGAGAGCCAATTCCTAATCCAAACCTCCAACTCACCTTCAATGCCATATCTCTGTATTTTCTGCAGTAGCCTACCATGGGGGACCTTATCAAACGCCTTACTAAAATCCATATATACCACATCTACCGCTTTCCCCTCATCTACCTCCTTAGTCACCTTCTCAAAGAATTCAATAAGGTTTGTGAGGCACGACCTGCCCTTCACAAAACCATGCTGACTATCCTTGATCACATCACTCTTATCCAGATGTGCATAAATCCTATCCCTTACAATTCTCTCTAAGACTTTGCCCACAACAGAAGTGAGACTCACTGGCCTATAGTTACTAGGGTTATCCCTACTCCCCTTCTTGAACAAGGGAACCACGTTTGCTAGCCTCCAGTCCTCTGGCACTACTCCTGTCGACAAAGAGGACACAAAAATCAAGGCCAATGGCTCTGCAATCTCCTCCCTTGCTTCCCAGAGAATCCTAGGATAAATACCATCAGGCCCAGGGGACTTATCTATTTTCACCCTTGCCAGAATTTCCAACACCTCTTCTCTACATATCTCAAAGCCATCCATTCTACTTATTCGTGCCTCAGTATTTATATCGACAACAATGTCCTGTTCCTGAGTGAATACTGACGAAAAGTATTCATTCAGCGCCTCCCCAATCTCTTCAGCCTCCACACGCAACTTTCCATTACTATCCTTGATTGGACCTATTCCTTCCCTAGTCATTCTTTTATTCCTAACATACCTATAGAAAGCCTTAGGGTTTTCCCTAATCCTACCAACCAAGGACCTTTCATGTCCCCTCCTTGCTGCTCTTAGCTCTCTCTTCAGGTCCTTCCGGGCTACCTTATAACTCTCAATTGCCCCTATTGAACCTTCATGCCTCATCTTTACAAAGGCCGCCCTCTTCCGTTTAACAAGGGATTCCAACTCCTTATTAAACCACGGCTCCCTCACACGACCCTTTCCTCCCTGCCTGATAGGTACGTACTTATCAAGGACACTCAATAGTTGCTCCTTGAACAAGTTCCACATATCAGTAGTGTTAGGTGAAGGGGTAAATATAGGGGAATGGGTCTGGGTGGGTTGCGGGTTGGTGTGGACTTGTTGGGCCGAAGGGCCTATTTCCACGCTGTAAGTAATCTTAAAAAAAATTCCCAAATGAAACACAAACAAAAGAGAATAGAATACAAAATCTAGAGGTGGGAGGAACCCCACGCAGACACAGGGAGAACATGCAAACTCCACACAGTCAGTCACCTGAGGCAGGAATTGAAGCCAGATCTCTGGCATTGTGAGGCAGCAGTGCTAACCATTGTGCCACTGTGCCACTTCTGTGCTACCATTTCTGATTCTAATTTCGACACATTCTAAATCAGCACAGCTGATCTTTATTCAGTGCACAAATCTGTCCTCTTTTAAAATCTCTTCTGTGTTTTTTTCCAACCCGGGCTCATGTTCAACTTCCTGAATGCTAACTATTGCTTCAATATCTGGGGCAATGAGGCACAGGCAATAAAAGCTGGTCTTGCCACTTCTTTGAATAAATGAATAAAATTTACAAAAGAATCAGACACTTGTTCTTCACTTGTGAACCTTGAGAGTTGATTTCATCTTCTCGGGGTTACTTGAGAGCTCTAAGTAGCATGAACCTGAAACACGTACTTCGAATTTAATTGTGAACTTCCATTGGAAAGCAGCTAATTCCGAACACATCCCTTCTATGGTTTTAACACATCTATTATTAATTCCAGCTACATTTTGAAGTCTCCAACATTTGTGCCTCTGGTATGACATGTACTGAGGAATTGACCGGATCCCCAGAGTGTGCTGGAGAATGGAGCCAAGTTTGTGGGCTCAAACTCTTGAGTGACTGCAGTAGTTCATGTAGTAGTTACATCTTATGTCATGCTTGTGGAGAGTTTACCCTCAAGATATACATTGCCAATTGTCTCTCCCTAATGGAAAGAGATGCCAATGGTGCTTTGTGAACTATAGCTCCTTATCTACCATGCATGGCAAACATTGCATGTATTTTATGACTATTGGATACGCGTTGAGAAACAGAATAACACAGTTGTAGAGCACAGAAATAGACCCTCTGTCCAACTTCTGGATTAGTGGTGCTGAGCTGGAAATAGAGGTCCTGGGCCTCCTTCACCGCCGCTCCCTCACCACCAGATGCCTGGAGGAAGAACGCCTAATCTTCCACCTCGGAACACTTCAACCCCAGGGCATCAATGTGGACTTCAACAGTTTCCTCATTTCCCCTTCCCCCACCTCACCCTAGTTCCAAACTTCCAGCTCAGTAACTGTCCCCATGACTTGTCCGGACTTGTCCTAATTGCCTATCTCCTTTTCCACCTATCCACTCCACCCTCCTCCCTGACCTATCACCTTCATCCCCTCCCCCACTCACCCATTGTACTCTATGCTACTTTCTCCCCACCCCCACCCTCCTCTAGCTTATCTCTCCACACTTCAGGCTCACTGCCTTTATTCCTGATGAAGGGCTTTTGCCGGAAACGTTGATTTCGAAGCTACTTGGATGCTGCCTGAACTGCTGTGCTCTTCCAGAACCACTAATCCAGAATCTGGTTTCCAGCATCTGCAGTCATTGTTTTTATCTCTGTCCAACTTGTCCATGCTATCCAGATATCATAAATTAATCTCATCCCATTTGCCAGCATTTGGCCTATATCCCTCTAAACCTGTCCTATTCATATACCCATCTAGACACCTCTTAAATGCTGTAATCGTACCCGCATCCACCGCCTCCTCTGGCAGCTCATTCCATACACACATTACCGTCTGTGTAAAAATGTTGCCCCGGGGTCTCTTTTAATTCTTTCCCCTCTCACCTTAAACCTACACCATTTAGTTTTGGACTTCCCTAATCTGGGGAAAAGTTCTTGTCTTTTTACTCTCTCCATGCCCCTCATGATTTTATAAACCTCTATAAGGTCACCTCTCAGCCAGTGACACTCCAGGGAAAATAGCCCCAGCCTATTCAGCCTCTTTCTGTAGCTCAAACCCTCCAACCCTGGCAACGTTCTTGTAATTTTTTCTGCACACTTTCAAATTTCACAATACCCTTCCGACATCAGGCTATTATGTTTCCTCGGTTAACTTCATTAAGAATAAACAATACATATTTTTGAAGTACAAAGTTAATGGGCCAAAGGGCTTTTTGTATTGAGAGGGGCTAATAAAAGATGGAGTAACTTGGGTTTGTGTTTTTTCATGTTTAGGAGAATGAGAGGCAATCATAATGAAACAAATAGGATGCAGGGGGGGCCTTAGTAAGGTAGATACTAGGGCAGCATGATGGCTCAGTGGTCAGCTGCCACCCAGTGCCAGGTTCCTGGGTTAAACCCCATTCTTGGGTGATTGGCTGTGTGGAGTATGCACATTGTTCCTGTGTCTGCATGGGTTTCCTCTGGGTGATCTGTTTTTTTTTCATAGTCCAAGGATGTGTAGGTCAGGTAGATTGGCCAAACTAAATTAGGTGGGTGGATGGATCCAGGTAGGATGCTCTTTGGAGGGTTGGTTTGGACTCGATGGGCTGAATGGCCTGTTTCGCCATGGTAGGGATTCCATGATTCTTAGGGCTACTCAGGGATTCCAAAAAATTGATGCATGGTCTCAGAATAAAGGAACGATAATGTAAGAAGGACACATAGGGAAATTACTTCAATAGAAGGTTCTTTGGAATGGACAACAAGAAAAGCTGAGGCTCCATTGTCAAAAACGCTTAAGACTGGTCTGACAGATTTTTGGTCTCCCAAGGAACCAAGTGGATTGCAAATTAACTGGGATAGTTGATACTTGGAGCTTCTCAGAGCTATGATTCTGTCATACTTTGTGTTGTTGTCTGCTTTTATGGTAGGAAAAAGATACTACTTCCAGTTATGATTTTGAAATAGATAAACGATGACACACTTAAGTCACTCCATGGCAGTGTTACCCTGGTATGAAGAGAATGGCCAATAATTTGTCTTTAACGATTCTGGTTGAGGGAGGAATGATGCTGCATGCACTGAGAGATTTTTTTGAATTGTTTTACAACAAGAAGACAAGATGACCACAGGGAGCAGGAACAGGAGTCAATATGCTCGTGGCTGATCTCCAACTGCAAATAAGCAATAACAATGACATAAATGACCAGATTATTACTTTATTTTCAAGATGTTGGTTGAGGGATAAATTTTGGCATGATACTTAGGAGAAGTGTCCTGCTCTTTTTTGAAATGGTACCATGGATTTTGAGGTCTTGAGTGACTCTTTAGTTTATTATCTTGCTTTGTGGTGGATTGAGGGCTCATTCCTAGACCTGAATGCATTCATACATAATGTTAAATACCTACCCTATGAAAACCCTTACTGAATCCTATATGTTGCATCAAGATTGCCTCTCATTCTCCTAAACACTAAAAACGACAGATCTAAGTTACTCCATCTCTTATCAATCCCTCCCAATCAGAGGATTAATTTAGTGAACTTTCATTGTACTACCACTGATACAAATATCTTCATAATTAGTCCACCCAATGTGGTTGACAGGGCTTTTCTTTTAAAGCTTTATTTTAAATGTAGTGCCTTGAGCTCTGGAGTGCAGTTAAAATACAGTTTTGGACCCGAGACACTTTACTGCAACAATCTCAATCAGTTCAGCTGCAGTTGATTCTCTATCAAGGACCAATGCTTGTGACATTCTTTGTAGCATTGGGATTTGAACAGCATTCTGCCCAACAAACTGTCCAGCGGGAAATTGGGAAGTACTGCGACAGCACAAGAGTGAATCTGGGTCCTTCCTGAACTAGAATATGTGTTAAAAAGAATAGTTAAGAATAAACTGCAGGACACACATTAATCAATTGGAGGTCTGTCCACGACTGGCTGATTATTTGGCACGTAAGCTTCAATAAAACTGAGAAGCATTACAAATGAAAAATGGCTGCAGATATATCACAGCATAATTTAGGGAAAGGGGTTGCCTTTCATTTATTTTCATATATATTTACAGATTTTATTAGAAGTCCAGAAAAACATAAAACTGGAAGGTCGTAAGAAAGTGAGCCCCTCAAGCTACCCACACCATTCAATAAGGTCTTGGGTGATCTAACGAGGTCTTAACTCTACTTTCTTGTCTATCCCTACGTCAGTCAATTCCCTTGTCAATCAAAACACCATCCATCTCAGCCTTGAATATATTGAATGAACTAGCCAAACATTAAGACACTCAAAGTGAAGAAATTCCTCTTTGTCTTCATCTTAAATGAGAGGCATAATAATGTTGAACTGTCCCCAGTTCCTGCATTTTCCCACAAGAGGTGTCACAAAGCTATTCCTTCTTCTCAAGGATACTGTTTCCTTGATTTTTTTTTCACAGGGGTCATAAGATAGCTCAGGCTCCAACTCGGCTAGGTTGGTACAAAGATGAAAAGGGTATTGGGAAATCTTTTTGTTTATATGGAAACAAAATGAGTCTTCACACCAAAAGCTTGAAAGGTTTTTTGAAAAACTGGTATAGTCAAGGAGGCGTGGCCAGCTCTCTAGCTGTGCAGTTCATTTCAGAACTTTAGTTCATTCAGCTGCAGCAGAGGCTGTATGGAAGAATGCTGGAAACCCCCCCCGCCCTTTCTCTCTCTCTCTCTCTTGCTCTCTCCTTTTGCCCTTCTAACTTCGACCTGTCGGCTTCGGTTTCATTTTTACTCTGTGTTAAAGGGGTTTGTTTGTTGGGACTACTGTATACATTTGGAACAGCATCACTAAGTCTAGTTTGGATAGACTGAGTTATTTGGGTATTCTATTTTGTTTTTTTTATGTTTCATTCCATAATTTTGTGAATGAATTTCTGTCTGTTTTAAAACCTGGTAGTCAACCTCGCTAACTTACTCCGGATAATTTTCACTGTACACTTACTGATACAAATTGTAAAGTTATGGTCTGGGCTGCCTGCTTAAGAATGTTTTGAGTAGTCTGGCCTAGTCCATAACAGAGTAAACAGCTTCCCAGTTTACCCTGTCAAGCCCTCACACACTCTTATGTGTTTCATCAGGATTACCTCTTAGTCTTTACAAACTCCAGTGGATTTAGGTCCATTCTGTTCAACCTTTCCTCATAAGGACAACTCTTACATCTCACAAATCAACCTAGTAAATCTCCTCTGAACTGCTTGCAACGCATTTATGTCCATCCTTAAGTAAGGGAACTAAAACAGTAAGCCAGATGCAGACTTATAAAAGCCCTGTTTCTGGATTAGTGGTGCTGGAAGAGCACAGTAGTTCAGGCAGCATCGAGTTTCCAGCATCTGCAGTCATTGTTTTTACCTTATAAAAGCCCTGTACAATTATAGCACGTCTTTCCTCCTTTTGTGAGCAAAATTAGAAATTGTTGGAAAAGCTCAGCAGGTCTGGTAGCATTGAGGGAGAGAAAAAATAGAGTTAACGTTTCACATTAAGGAACCCTTCTTCAGAATTGTAGCTGGGGAAAGGTTGACATATATGCTAAAGGAAGAGTGAGTGGAGGGGGAAGGAATAGACAATTGGTGGATTGGGGATATGGTGGCACGATGGCATGGTTGCTCAGTGGCAGGGATCATGGTTCGATTCCAGCCTTGGGCGACTGTCTGTGTGGAGTTTGCACATTTTCCCTGTGTCTGTGTGGGTTTCCTCAGGGTGGTCCAGTTTCCTCCCACAACCCAAAGATGTGCAGGTTAGATGAATTAGCCATGCTAAATTGCCTGTAGTGTTCAGGAATGTGTAGGTTAGGTGCATTAGTTGGGGTTAATGTCACGTAATCTGGTAGTGGAATTGATCTGGGTGGGTTACTCTCCGGAGGGTCAGTGTAGACTTGTTGGCCTGATTCTATGAGCAAGACAGAAAAATAGTTGGGTATGCAAGGAATGAGTAATGGGCAAAAGTGAGGACTGCAGATGCTGGAAATCTGAGTCTAGATTAGAGTGGTGCTGGAAAAGCACAACAGATCAGGCAGCATCCGAGGAGCAAGAAAATCCTCATCAGGAAGGGCTTTTGCCCAAAATGTAATTTCCTTGCTCCTTGAATGCTGCCTGACCCCCAGGGAATGAGTAATGGTCAACCTGCAAGAATGAATAGCTGCTAATGGGGTCTATTAGTAGCTGACAAAGGCTTGTTTGTAGTATGGGCAGACTCAATGGGCTGAATGGCCTAACTTCTGCTCCAATATATTATGGACCCATATGATGACAAGGCATGGTATATGGGGGTTGGGTAAGGAGATCAGAGAAGGAGCTCAGGCTTATTGAATTTAATATTGAGTCTCAAAAGCTGCAGAGTTCCCAAGTGGAAAATGAAGTGTTGATCTTCCAGTTTGGACCATGGGAAATGCAGAACAAGAAAAGACCAAGGTCTATCTGGTTCACCTTCTGCCATTGTGGTCATCACAAGATAATGGCAATTACTGATTGATCATAACAATCAATCTCAATCAATTGGATCCAAGCATGAGGCCAGGAAATCCCAATGGTGGAGAGATCTGGAGATGTAGGGTTCATAGTCACTTTGTTCCTCCCCAAAAATACCACACTAACAGAATGAGACTTTTCCCTTTGATGGAGAAATCAATGACCGGGAGCACATGCTTAAAGTAAGAGGCAGAGGGTTTACAGGAGATGAGAGGAAATACCTTTTTTAACCCAGTGGATGATGGCAACCTGACACTCACTGTCTGTAAGGGTGGTCAAGGCAGAAACCTTCATAGCATTTAAAAAGTATTCAGAAGTGCACTTGCAATGCTAAGGCAGACGAAGTCATGGGCCAAGAGAATGTGAAAATCTAATTACACTGGGATCATTTTGACCTGCACGGATGCGATGGGCTGCAAAGCCTTTTTCTGTGTTGCAAATCTCTAGGACTCCATGATTCTCCATGTCACATTTCAGCTTATTTGCAGACTGTATCCCAAAACGTAATTTTCTGAACAAAAGCTACGTAATTTGCATTTGAATGAATCTGTGTTATCCACTTCCACTGTCTCCCTAGGGGGGATCCTTTCGCACGGATTGATCACTAACTCATTGAACGATTTATTTCTGCAGATTGAATTCAAATTTACCCCCCTTTCGAGTACAAGTCATATCCTCTGATTCCACAGTTCCAGACAAGGTGAAATAACTTGGTGGATCTGTTTATTTCGTCCTTTTTACAGTCCCAAAACGCAGCAGTCTCAAAACCTTTCGGCTGTTCTTTTCTGGTCAAAATGTGTCCAATCTGCATGATCATAATTCATAATCCATTCCCTCTAGCTCCTCAATCATTATAGCTGCTTGCTTCTGTATCTTTTCTCTATAGTGGCAGCCAAAACTGCAGGCTGTATTCTAAGTGTGGTGGCATGCAGCAATGATTTATGAAATGGCTGGACTGCCTTACTATCTCGGCACTTATCCACAATGAAATGGCCCAAGGGTATAATTTTGTCAAGCAATGCTCTGCTTATTCCATTCAGCAGCATTGTAACATGGTCATTAACCCTTTAAGCAACTCTTTTTTGTCCACGTTTAACCCTTTTAAGAATTCCTCGCTATGCCAGTTCCAAGACAGCAGATTTTAACAACAGTATGTTAAACACGGGCATGGCAAACTTATTCCTGATAACTATGAATGCCAGTCGCCAAATTATGTCGAGAAAGGAGGTTGAGCTGTGACACAAAGTAATTAACAGCTTGCGCAAGAACTTCCGTAAGATCAAATATGTTCTGTGGCTTTGAGATAGTGTGTTTGCTCGGTCAAAATCCCAAGAGTGAGCTCCCGCCAAGATTAGACGCCAACACTGATCCTGCTCAGCAGCCTCCCTCCTCGCACTATGCTGCTATTTTTCCCTTGGTTCACTCGTGACCTTTCATGACTTTCTGAGCCCACAGGGAATATCATGCAATATAATGAGGTGCAGAGTAAGGTGCATTGCAGCATTTGTTGCGTGAGTAATCAGTGACTGTAGTACTCAGAGATCACCTACACCTGTGAGAGGTAAAAATGACATGGTTCAGACCTATAATACAAGCACTGTAATGAAAGCTGCCCATTCCCACATACCCTTTCTAACTTCTGTTTACCTACGCACTTTAGATTGTGATAATTTAAGGAGACGAGGGAAGGCGCTGAGTGAGATGGATACAATACTGATGAGTAAAATGTTGCGTTAATCACTTGTGACCAATATGAGTGACCTACGTAATTAGGTCCAGGAATGGCCCTCAATCCACCACAAAACAAGACGTTAAGTCAAGATCTCACTCAAGACCTCAAAATCCATGGTACCATTTCAAAAAAAAGAGCAGGGAGTTCTCCTAAGTGTCCTGGCTAATATTTATCCCTAACCAATGTCACTAAAATAAAGTGATAACGTGGTCATTTATGTCATCATTAATGTTTTGAGTCCAGTTCTGAAGAAGGGTCACTGGACCTGAAACATTAGCTCTGCTTTCTCTCCACAGAAGCTGCCATACCTCCTGAGTTTGTCCAGCAATTTCTGTTTTTGTTTCAGATCTTCAGCATCCGCAGTGCCTTGTTTTACTTACATTCATGTCACAGCTGTTTGTGGGAGCTTGCTATGTGCAAATGGCAGCCCTGTTTCCTTCAATGGCACAATGGTGACGCTACAACCATTTTTTGAAAAAGGCTTTGGAATGTCCTGGGCTCTTGAAAAGGACTATACAATTGCAAATCTTTCTTTCACCTCCATGAGGCTAACAGAACCAATCTTCTTCATTAATGTGTAAAACCAGTTATTAAAGTGACAGTCAGAAAGTCCGACATCAAACAGTTCGCTGCATCATTATAGTTGAACAGCCCGTCATGCTTTAAATAATTCTTTACAGCTTCAGTTGTCATTAAAACTAGAGTGGCAGTTGATAATGAAGAGCAAGTGGATGGTTTGCTTATGTGCATGCATTCTTTTCCATTTGAGCAGATGCATCTCATGCAACATTGTCAAGTGTGTGACAGCTGTGTTCAGATGTGCTTCCCTTGTGAGAAAGCTCTAACTAGCAAATTGTCAAAATGGAAATATCGTATTCGTTCCTATCAAAGACTGTTGGATGAGGATACCAAATTACTCAGTTGAAAAAGACCAAGTAGCCCAATGAGTTTGTTGAATACCCGACTGTTTCTTGGGATGAACTAAAGTTCAGGACAGGTCGTGTTGAGTTGAGCTAACGGATAGTTGAGGAGAGTTGGCAAAGAAGTGGCAGATGGAATGCAATGTGGAAAACCTCTCGCTGTCTTAACTACATTCTATGACTTGGCCTCCATAGCCCTCTGTGGCAATGAGTTCCACAGCTCAACCATAGATTCATCTCAGTTTTAAAGGGTAGTCCCTTCACTCTGAAGCTATGTCCTTGGGTCCTAATCTCTTTTACTCATGGAAACATCTTCTCCGCATCCAGTCTATCCAGGCCTCTCAGTATTCTGTAAGTTTCAATCAGACTCACCCTAAACACCATCGAGTACAGACCCAGAGTCCTCACACAACAAACCCTTCATCCCCAAGGTTCATTCTTGTGAACCTCCTCTGGACCCGCTCCACTGGAGCCAGCACATCCTTCCTTAGATATTGGGCCCCAAACTGCTCATGATATTCCAAATGTGGTCTGACCAAAGCCTTATACAGCTTCAGCAGTACTATTCGTGTATTCTAGCCCTCTCAAAACAAATGCTAACATTACTCTTGCATTCCTAGCTGCCAATATGAGCCAATAACCTGGTGGTATTGTCACTAGACTCTTAATTCCCCAGCATGGTTGAAGAGCTTCAGGGCAGAGGAAATGACCTGGGAGTTGCAGTGGGAGCGGGACTCCCTGAGATTCTTGTAGAGAGAGGAGGAAAACTTCTTCAAGGCAGGCATCCTTGCAAGAGGATTCGCAGTAGGGTTAAAATCAACGAGGTAAAAACAATGACTGCAGATGCTGGAAACTAGATTCTGGATTAGTGGTGCTGGAAGAGCACAGCAGTTCAGGCAGCATCCAAGTAGCTTCGAAATCGACGTTTCGGGCAAAAGCCCTATTCCTGATGAAGGGCTTTTGCCCGAAACGTCGATTTCAAAGCTACTTGGATGCTGCCTGAACTGCTGTGCTCTTCCAGCACCACTAATCCAGAATCTGGTTTCCAGCATCTGCAGTCATTGTTTTTACCTCTTAATTCCCCAGGTAATGTTCTGGGGACTTGGGTTCAAGTCCCATAATAGCTGATAGCAGCACTAAATTCAATTTAAAACAATCTAGGATTAAGAGTCTAATGCGATCATTGCTGAGAGGGGAAAAAACATCTGACTCACTATCACGAATGCCCTTTCGGGAAGAAAAGTGTCATCTTTACCTGGTCTGGCTTACATGTGATTTCAGACCCACAACAATGTGATTGACTCCCAACTGCCTGTTAGGTAATAAGGAATGGATAATAAATAATCACCTGGACAGCAGTGTCCTGTGAATAAATTTTTAAAAATTGAACCTGCATCTTAACCTTAAGATAACCCTGAATTAGACTCCCAAGTCCCTTTGTGCTTCAGATTTCTGAAGCCTTACCCAGTTTTGAAAATCATCTATGCTATTCTTCATCTCACTCAAGTACACAACCTGACTCTCCCACACTGCATTCTTTCTGCCACTTTGTTGCCTACTCCCTATCCTGTTCAAGTCCTTCTGCAGCTTCTCCACTTCCTGAACACAACCTGTCCCTCCACCTATCTTTGCGTCATTTGCAAAATTAGCAACAATGCCTTCAGTTCCTTCTTCCAGATTATTTAAGTATAACGTCAGGCAGCATCAAAGGAACAGGAGAATCAATGTTTTGGGCATAAGCCTTTCTTCAGGAAATCTAGATTCTCCTGCTCCTTGGATGCTGCCTGACCTGCTGCGCTTTTCCAGCAACACATTTTTAAGCTCTGATCTCCAGCACCTGCAGTCCTCACTTTCTCCTATTTACATATAACATAAAAAATTATGGTCCCAACACTGACCGCTGCAAAGCTCCACTGGTCATCACCAGCCACCAGTTTTCTAGTTAAAAGTTTAAGTGTCACATGCTGTCTCTTTTTTGACTACTACATGCATGTCATAATGAACCCCCGTTGTACATAGTTTCCACTCAGTTTAAATGAGCCATATTGTAAGTTCAACTGACAATCCTAAATTGGCTGTTATTTTCATTCTTAGCACATACTAGATTAATGAGTAAGTTGTAGAATCACATCTAACATTAGATGTTGCATTCTGAGATTTGCAACTTGGGGCTGACTGATTACAATATGTATTTTTCTTCCTTTTGAGAACAGCTGAGGTGATGTGGACCTAAAATATCAGTCATTGGGGCATACAGCCTCATTTTTCTTCATTCTTTCACAGGATGTGTTTCCCTACCCGACCTTAAACTGAGTGACTTGCAAGGAGTCAAATAATTGCTGTGAGTTTGAGTCATATGTTGGCCAGACCAGGTAAAGATGGCAGATGTCCTGCCGTGAAAGACATTCCTAGAACATAGAACCATAAGGTGCAGGAGAAAAGGTAGGCCGTTCAGCCCATTGCGTCTGCTCGGCTATTCAATGAGATCGTGGCTGATCTGACAATCTTCAACTTGACTTTCCTGCATTTTGCCTGTAACCCTTGATTGCTTTATTGATTAAAAGGTTTGTTTATCTCAGCCTTGAATCTACAGAATTATCCAGTTTTCAGAGCCCTCTGCAGTAGAGGATTCTACAGATTCACTACCCTCTGAGAGAAGAAATTCCTCCTCATGTTTGTCTTGAATGTGTGACTCTTTACTTTGAGATTATGTCCTCAGATCATAGATTCTTCCACAAGGGGAAATAACCTTTCCACATCTCCTCTGTCAAGTCCCATAAGAATCTTGTTTGCTTCAATGAGGTCACCTCTCATTCTTCTAAATTTGAGTGAGTGTAAGCCCAATCTACTCAAACTCTCATAAGACAGTCCATATGTACTTAATACCAGCCTAATGAGTCAGAGTCATCCAGCACAGAAACAACACAATCTTGGTAATGGTACCTCTGTCATCCAAGTCAGTAATATATATCTTATAAATGACTGTGAACCCAGCATCGATCCCTTGGCACTCCACTAGTTAGAGGTTGCCATCCTGAAAATGCTCTCTTTATCCCAACTCTTGGTCTTCTGTGAGTTGGCGAATCCTCTATCCATACTAGCATACTTCCTCTTAACTTACAAAGTAGCTTATGTGTCCTCTGAGGCATTTCCAATGATAATTCTCAGGTGCAGGGCTTTTGTGGCCATTTCCCTACCCTGGAGTCAAGTCCCACCTGCTTCAGAGATGTATCACAACACATCCAAACAGGCAGATTGGAAAATATGTGATGTTCAACCCAAATTTATTACATTGAATTTAAATTTCATCAAGTGTCATGGTGGGGATTTGAACCCATGTTCCTAAAGCATTAACTTGGATTATGAGTTTTGCAACATTACAATTACAACACCAAATCCCCTGTACCTTGAATCATGTCGGCAGTGAAATTCATACAGCACATTATTCAATTGTGTTGTAGACAACTTTGAGGGCAGCATCTTGACAGTAGGTCGCTTCGACAACATGTTTTCCTTTCTCTGCAAAACAGTTAGATGTCGGAAGTCAGAGTCCATGCTGCCAATGAGTTCCGGAGTCTGACTTGTGGCTATTAAACCCTCTGATCATGCAGCCTGCCTGTGTTGGAGTCAATTACACGCCACAAAATATTATCTTTATCGGAGAAAGACAACCCTTGCTCTGTTTGCAAAGTACCCTCGCCAGCATTCAAACTGATGATCACATATCTGTATGGGAACTTCAAAGAACTCATTACACCAATAGCACTATAAAAACACCAGAGACATGTCGTCTCTGATCTGGATTTTCTCTCTTCTTCTCTATCCATATTCTAACTTTGAAGATGCCATAATGATAGAGTGATAACGCACAACAGATAGTAAGTAAGCCATCATTATCTTGGTTTAAAAATTTCCACACTTTTTCCTGTGCTTGTCAAAGTAAAGACAGAGATAGATAGATTCTTGATCAGTCAGAAAATCAAAGCTCATTGGGAATGTCAGATCGGTCACAAGCCTATTGAATGGTAGAATAGGCTCGAGGGGCCTATTTCTTGGTCTTATAGTTAATGTTGAAGGCTGTTCACTTTGGGAGTGGGATGGGCAGAGGGTTGGGAGTTGGATAGAGACAGATCATTCCAGAGCCTAGTTATCTAGAGCAGGCATTGAGTACCTTTATGTAGTACCTTTCATGACCACCTAATGTCTCTAAGTGCCCAGTGGGAAGTGAAATACTTCGGAGGTGTGGTCATATAACAGCCAATCTGTGCACAGATTGAATGGACTCTCTAGCCTCAAGTAATGCTGATCTTTCTAATGTTGATATCACCTAGTGCAATGCAAGCTGTATGCCTCTGTCTAAGTCTTTCTGATCTGTACATCCTTGCTAAGCATGATCTGCCTGTACAGTTTGTAAACAAAGCTTTTCACTGTACTTCAGCACATGTGACAATAAATCAATCAATCAATCAATGATCAAATTGTTGCCATTCGACTTGTATCAATGGTATGACACTGACAAAAGGACTGTGTGGAAAATCAGTACTCTCTGAGCCATACCTAAAGTGTTAGTGTCTTATTTAATCACCAAAATGGCCAACTTGTATCTTTTTACTACTGTTATCCAGAACAAAGGAGACATACACCAGGTTTCTTTAATAAGCTCCAGAAAACATGCTTGTTAAAAGCAAAACATAGTCTTACAATAAGTGACAAAAGCAGCTGCTCCTTGGATGCTACCTGAACTGCTGTGCTCTTCCAGCACCACTAAACCAGAATCTGGTTTCCAGCATTTGGAGTCATTGTTTTTACCCAATTATCAGCTAAGTCATAAGGCAAGATATAGTACTGCCTCTTTTATCTCAAACATCCACACACATTCATGTACAGAGAAGGGAAAGAAAGGTAAAAATAAATGCCCCTGAAGGTCAAGTGTTCACAGAAACAGAGAAACCTGGAAAATAGGCGCAAAAATAAGCCATTCGGCCCTTTGAGCCTGTTCTGTCATTCAATATGATCATGGCTGATCACCCAACTCAGTGCCCTGTTCCTACTTTCTCTCTCATGCCCTTTGATCCCTTTAGTCCTAAAAACTACAAATACCTCCTTGAAAATATTTATTGTTTTGACTTCAACTATGTTCTGTGGCAGAGAACTCATCACTCTCTGAGTGAAGAAATTTCTCCGCATCTCAGTCCAAAATGGCCCAAAAGGATTCAATAGCGAGAGGTCACGGTTTCAAGGTGAGAGGTAAAACATTTAAGGGAGATACACGCGGCAGGTACTTCACACAGAGGGTGGTGGGCGTCTGGAACGCATTGTCAACAGAGGTGGTGGAGGCAGGAATGGTAGATTAATTTAAGATGCATCTGGACAGATGCATGAGTAGGTGGGGAGCAGAGGGATACAGATGCTTAGGAATTGGGAGACAGGTTTAGACAGTAGATTTGGATTGGCTCAGGCTTGGTGGACCGTAAATTTTCTTTGTTCTTTGTTCTATATCCTTAGACTATGACCTCTGGTTCTTAACTCCCTAGTTACCAGGAACACCCTCCACGTACTAGCCCTGTCTAATCCTGTTAGAATTTTGTAGATTTATTTAAGGTCACTCCACACTCTTCTGAACTCCAGTGAGTAATAGTCTTAACCGATCTAGTCTCTCTTTATACATCAGTCCCTCCATCCCAGGACTCGGTCTGGGAAACCTTTATTGCACTCCTTCCATCACCAGAACATCTTCCTCAGATAATGTGCTCAAATCTGCATACAATGCTCCAATTCAAGTACAGATGATAGAATGGGTTGATTTCTCACAGTTCCTTTGATTTCCTAACATGAGATCTGATAGTTGTTGACCACAGAGCAATGAAAGATCCTCAGTTTAAGTGGGAAATCAGTTAGGACCAAATCCTTGGATTGAATTAACAGTTAAACTTTCAGAGTTCATGATCAGACTTTTACTGATTCCCAGAAAACACTTCATTATAACACCTCTTTAGCTGACTTTCTTTACAGGCTTTCCTTTACTCACAAGAAGAGAGCTCTTTTCCTTGTAAACCTTTCCAGTAGCTGCCAACTTTCTTCCAATCCCATTTTCCAGCAGAAACAGAATTTGCTATTTAGTGATTGGACATCCCCTTCGAGTTTCCAAGTTTGTGGCAAAACAAAACTAAAGGTCCAGAGGCATTTGCGAGGCAACTTTCTGCACGAGAACCCTTCAAAACTTAGTACAACAAAATTCAGGCCTTCAAAGTGATTCCTTTTTCCCTATGTTCATGCTTTTCTGAAAACCAGTTTTTAAAGTGACTTGCTTATCCAGGAATTAGTAAAAACATGCACAGTTCTGCTTCGTTCTTGACTTTCTGAAGAAGGGCTTATTCCTGAAACGTCGACTCTCCTGCTCCTCGGATGTTGCCTGACGTGCTGTGCTTTTCCAGCACCACATGTTTTGACTTTTTCTCAGTTAAACCCTGTACAACCCAGGAATTGTCTAAATGTTCTGTTTTTCCATTCTTAACATCCAAAACATGCTACCTGTGGTGATTGTAACAAGGTCAGCCTGCTGGACCTCACAGAATATGATTAGGTTTATTAATCTGGTTCATTCAGGGAGCTCCTGGCTGACATATAAAAAATTGAGAGTGCGGTATTGGAAAGGTGCAGCAGGTCAGGCAGCATCCAAGGAGCAGGAGAGTCAACGTTTTGGGCAAAAGCTCTTCATCAGGGTTCCTGATGAAGGGCCTTTGCCCGAAACGTCAACTCTCCTGCTCCCCAGATGCTGCCTGACCTGCTGCACCTTTCCAGCACCATACTCTCAACTCTAATCTCCAGCATCCGCAGTCCTCAGTTTCACCGACCTGACACATAAAAAGATTGCGTGTCAGAGATACTGACACTCTGGTACCGGACGCTGGGAGCTGCATACGAGTATTTTATTGCACTTCTGTTTTGTACCCTGTAAGTGGTGGACAGGCTCCAGGGAGTGAGGAGCTGAGTTTGTCACAGCAGAATTCCCAGACTTGCTCTTTCTCAGCTAGAGTATTTATTTGATCAGTGCAGTGAAGTTCCTGGTCAATGGCAAACCCTTAATACGTTAATGAAACTTTAATGCTGGGTGATTCAGTGATTGTAATGCTGCAGAACATCAAGCAACGTTAAATGTCTTCAAGGCATAGATTGGTAAATTCTTGATCTTGCAAAGGAATTAAGGGCTATGGGGAGAGTGCGGATAAATGGAGTTGAAATGCCCATCAGCCATGATTGAATGGCGGAGTGGATTCGATGGGCTGAATGGCCTTACTTCCACTCCTATGTCTTATGGTCTTATGGAAGGTGGTTAGATTTTCTCCTGTTGGAGATGGTCATTGTCCAGTATTTGTGTGACACAAATATGACTGAAATCTTATCAGTGCAAGCTTGAGCAACTACTGTGCAGTTACTGATGAGGAAGCATAAAAATGATAAAGCAATCTAACCCAGGGGAACCACAGCTGTAAACTGTGATACATGTGACTCATTGCTTGAATAAACTTCCGAAAAATTTTGCATTAGAATATGAAATATCACAGGGTGCCCACAGTGAAAATCTAAATATGATCACGAATCAGAAATAATAACAGCCATTTCAAACTGACTGAAATTGAACTCCAATTGAATAAACCCAATAACAAGTACAGATTGGAATACTTAACATGTTCGCCTGTCATTCTTTTATTCGCCATTTTCGGATGTGTATTAACCTACTACCTTCTCTAAATGTCATAAAGTAATATAATCTTCAGTTTTCTGCCTGAAAGTAAGTCCTGTTCACAGTCCCATGACCCTAGCCAGGGGAGAGAGGCAGCTCCCAAATCCACCCCACTCTGAATAGGAATAGAACCCTGAGCTGTTACTACACTGTCCTCCCTGCCACATGAGCTAACCAGCTGCCAAAGGGTCTGATTGTTATGCACTTTTATCTCCACATTGTACTCTGGAGCTCTGGATGAAGTTAGTGGAGGATCCAATTTTCCTTCCATCCCAGTGGTTAGCACTGCTGCCTCATAGCAGGGACCTGAGTTCGATTCCAGCCCCAGGCGACTGTCTATGTGGAGTTTACACATTCTCCCTGAGTCTGCGTGGGTTTCCTCCTACAGCCCAGAGTTGTGCAGGTTATGTGGATTGGCCATAGGAAATGTAAGATTACAGGGATGGGGGTGGGTCTGGGTGAGATGCTCTTCAAAGGGTCGGTGTGGACTCGATGGGCCAAATGGCCTGCTTCCACAGTGTAGGGATTCTCTGGCCAACCAGGAATCTTTGCCACCTCCTATTGTCAAGTTGATATTCAACATGGTTGGCCATGCTATGAATTGACTTTATTTAGCCATCATTAAATCTCTACCATGTGGAAACAGGTCAATGGCATGGAACATAGATCATCGAACTTAGAACATAGAACAATACAGCGCAGAATAGGCCCTTTGGCCCTCGATATTGTTCCAACCTGTGAACTATTCTCAGCTCGTCCCCCTACACTATCCCATCATCAACCAAGGATTGGTTAAATCTCCCTAATATGGCTGAGTTGACTACATTGGCAGGTAGGGCATTCCATGCCCTTTCCACTCTCTGAGTAAAGAACCAGCCTCTGACATCTGTCTTAAATCTATCACCCCTCAATTTGTAGTTATGCCCTCTCACACAAGCTGAGGTCATCATCCTAAGGAAGAGACTTTCACAGTCTACCCTATCTTATCCTCTGATCATCTTGTATGTCTCTATCAAATCCCTTCTTAGCATTCTTCTTTCCAATGAGAACTAAGTCTCTCAGCCTTTCCTCATAAGACCTTCACTCCAGACCAGGCAACATCCTGGTAAATCTCCTCTGCACCTTTTCCAATGCTTCCACATCCTTCCTGAAATATGGCAACCAGAACTGTACACAATATTCCAAATGTGGCCGCACTAACATTTTGTATAGTTGCAGCATGATATTGTGGCTCCGGAACTCAATTCCTCTATCAATGAAACCTAACACACCATATGCTTTCTTAACAGCACTATCCACCTGGGTGTCAACTTTCAGGGGTCTATATACATGGACTCCAAGATCCCTCTGCACATCCACACTACCAAGAATCTTTCCATCGACCCACTACTCTGCCTTCCTGTTATTCTTCCCAAAGTGAATCACCTCACATTTAGCTGCATTGAACTCCATTTGCCACGTCTCAGCCCAATTCTGCAGTTTATCCAAGTCCCTCTGCAACCTGTAACATTCTTCCAAACTGTCCACTTTTCCATTGACTTTAGTGACATCTGCAAATTTACTAATCCATCCACCTATGCCTGCATCTAAGTCATTTATAAAAATGACAAACAGCAGTGGTCCCAAAACAGATCCTTGTGGCATACCACTAGTAACTGGACTCCAGACTGAATATTTTCCATCAACCATCACTCGCTGCCTTCTTTCAGAAAGCCAGTTTCTAATCCAAACTGCTAAATCACCCTCAATCCCATGCCTCTGCATTTTCTCCAACAGCCTATCATGTGGAACCTTATCAAAGGCTTTACTGAAGTCCATGTATACAATGCCAACTGCCCTACCCTCATCTACATGCTTGGTCACCTTCTCAAAAAATTCAATGAGGTTTGTGAGACATGACCTGCCCCTGACAAAACCATGTTGACTATCTGAAATCAAATTATAAATCTTATCTCTTATAATCCTTTCCAAAACCTTTCCAATAACAGAAGTAAGGCTCACTGGTCTATAATTACCTGGGTCATCTTGAATTACCTGGTTTCTTGAATAAAGGCACAACATTTGCAATCCTCCAGTCCTCTGGTACTAAACCTGTAGACTCAAATGACGACTCAAATATCAAAGCCAAAGGCTCTGCTATCTCCTCCCCAGCTTCCCAGAGAATCCTCGGATAAATCCCATCTGGCCCAGGGGACTTGTCTACTTTCACTCCTTCTAGAATTGATAATACCTGCTCGTAACAAACCTCGAACCTTTCTAGTCTAATATTTTGTATCTCATTTTTCTCCAAATGTTCTCCTTTTCCTGAGTGAAAACCGATGAAAAATGTTTGTCTAGCACCTCTCTGATCTCCATGGGGTCCACACTCAACTTCCCACTTCTGTCTTTGACTGGCCCTATTTTGACCCCAGTCATCCTTTTATTCCTCAAATACCTATAGAAAGCTTTAGGGTTCTCCTTTATTCTATTTGCTAAAGACTGCTAGTGCCCTCTCTTTGCTCTTCTTAACTCTCTCTTTAAATCCTTCCGAGCTGATCTATAACTCTCCATCGCCTCATCTGAACCATCTTGTCTCATCAACACATAAGCCTCTTTCTTCCACTTAACAAGAGATGCAATTTCTGTAGTAAGCCACAGTTCCCTTACCTTATCACTTCCTCCCTGCCTGACAGGGACATACCTATCAAGGACATGCAATATCTGTTCCTTAAACCAGCTCCATATTTCCATAGTCTGCACCCAACAAGTCCACACCGACCATCCAAAGAGTATCCCACCCAGACCCAATCACCTACTCTACATTTCCCCTGACAATGCACCTGACCTACACATCCCTGAATACTCCATGCAATTTAGCATGACTAATTCACCTTGCGTGCACATCTTTGGACTGTGGGAAGAAACCAGAGGAAACCCGAGCAGTCTCCACACTGACAGTCACCCAAGGCTAGAATCGGACCTGTGTCCCCAGTGATGTGAGGCAGTAGCGTTAACCACTGAGCCACTGTGCCACCCTAATCAATTATCTGCCAGCTCTACAGTGTATTTGCTATTTCTGAAAAGCTGTCACCACAATTAATAAAGAGAGCAGAACTTCCATTTCCTCACCAGGAATCAAACTTAAGCCATGGTGGTGAAAGCATTGAATCCTAACCACTAGACTACCAGGGAAGGCAAAGGAGGGGGACTTGACCTAAGAGCTTCTGGCTCAGAGGCAAAAATTTTTCCACTCTACCATCAGACCTCGAGAAACTCTGACAACATGAGAAACTGGGAATGAAAAGTTTGATAATGAAATGTCTAAAAGGCAGTTATTGCAATTAACATTATGTACAAAATTGTACAAAATGGGTTCTGAGGAAGGGTCACTGGACCCAAAGGGTTAACTCTGATTTCTCTTCACAGAAGTTGCCAGACCTGCTGACCCTTTCCAGCAATTTCTGTTTTTGTGCAAAAGTATGTTCCTCAGGCCCATACTGTGTTACCATTAAGTCAATCATTTATCACGGAGTAATATACTTCTAGTAGATTGCTATATTTCAAGGGATCACACCATAAGATAGAGTATGAGACCATTACATTTTCACTTATCGATTGATTGATTTTTTTATTGTCACATGTACCGAAGTACAGTGAAAACCTTTATTTATGTGCAGTACAGGCAGATCATAATAAGCAAGGATGTACAGATCAAAAAGACTCAGACAGCGGCATACAGGTTACTTTGCACAGGATGTGCACGAGGCAAGATCAACATTATTTCAAGTTAGAGAGTCCATTCATCAGTCTAATAATGGCCAGGAAGAAACTGTTTCTGAACCTGCTGGTGCACATGTTCAGGCTTCTATATCATCTTCCTGATGGAAGAGATTGTAGGAGATCATTACCGGGGTGCGATGGGTCTTTGATGATGACAGTGACAGTGAGCCATGTAAATAGAGTCCATGGATGGAAGGTTGGTTTGGGGGCTTGTCTGGACTGTGCACATCACCTTGTGTAGTTTCTTACAGTCTTGTTGCTATACAGTGCAGTTACTATACCAGGCCATTATGCATCCAGTCAGTATGCTTTCAATGGTGCACTTGTAGATGATGGTGAGAGTCCTTATGGACATGCCAAATCTCCTGAGGCACCTGAGGAAGAAGAGATGTTGTTGTGCCTTCTTGACCATTGCATCTACTTGGGAAGTCCAGGACAGGTTGTTGGTTATCGTCACTCGGAGGAACTTGATGCTCTCGACCCTCTCAATCTCAGTTCTGTTGATGCAGATGGGGATGCATTCTCCTCCTTCCTTTCTCAAGTCAACGACCAGTTCTTTAGTTTTACCGATGTTGAGACAGAGGTTGTTCTCATTGCACTCTGTCACCAAGCCCTCTATTTCCCTTCTGCATTTTGACTCATTGTTCTTAAATAACCATCTAACTATGTGGTGTTGTCAGTGAACTTGTAGATGGCATTCATTTAGAATTTGGCAACACAGTCGTGGGTATACTAGGAGTAGAGAGGAGGCTGAGGCCTCATCCTTGTGGGGCTCCAGTGTTAAGTTTTCAGCTCACACGCATTGGAACATAGGGTCAGGAGTAGGCCATTCAGCCCCTTGAGATCATGCCTGACCTGTGGCTGAGGTCTATTTACTTGCCTTTGGCCGATATCCCTTAATATCTTTGCTGAACAAAAAAATTGTCTATCAAAGATTTAAAACTAACAACTGATCTAGCATCAACTGCAACTTGTGGATGAGAGTTCCAAACATCAATCACCTATTGTGTGTAGAAGTGCTTCCTAACATCTCTCCTGAAATTCTCAGACTCTGTCCCCTAGTCCTAGAATCTTCAAATGGAGGAAATTGTTTATCTCTATCTACCCTGTCTTTTCCTGCTAACGTCATGAAGACTTTGATGAGATGGATGATGTGGTGATGATACCACAAATATGTTGCAGTTGTACTGGACGTTGGTGGGGCCGCACTTGGAGTATTGCGTTCAGTTTTGGTCACTTTGCTGAAGGAAGGATGTTATTAAACTGGAAAGAGTGCAGAAGAAATTTACAAGAATGTTGCCAGGACTCAAAGGGATTGAGTTATAGCGAGAGGTTGGACGAGCTAGGACTTTTTTCTTTAGAGCACAGGAGACTGAGGAGTGGATAAGATCATGAGAGGTATGGATAGGGTGAATGCACTCAGTTTTTTTCCCAGGGTTGGGGAATCGAGGACTAGAGGGCAGCAGTTTAAGGTGAGAGGGGAAAGAATAAAAGGGAACCTGAGGGGCAACGTTTTTACACGCATATGGAATGAGCTGCCAGCAGAGGTGGTTGAGGCAAATGCATGAACAGCATTTAAAACGCATTTGGACAAATATGTGGATAGGAAAGGTTTAGAAGGATATGGGCCAAGTGCAGGGAAATGGGGTTAGTGTGGATGGACATTTTGGTCGGCATGGATCAGTTTGGGTCAAAGGGCCTGCCCCTTGCTGCAGAACTCTCTGACTCTATGTCTCTTAAAGACATACTAACCATGAGACTGATCACAACCAATTCTCTGCTTCTGAAGGTTATAAAATCAAGTTTGAATCCAACCGAATGCTGCAGATGTTCGTCAGACGATGCCTGACTAGCCGTCAGAGTTGGGTGTAAACAATATGTGGAGATTGGTATTTGTTCTGTGAATAATATGACACCATTCAATGAAGTGTTGCAAATTCTCTGTTCTGTCAGAACAGTTATTTTATACTCAACCAACATTTTAGTGAGGTAAAAACAATAACTGCAGATGCTGGAAACCAAATTCTGGATTAGTGGTGCTGGAAGAGCACAGCAGTTTAGGCAGCATCCAACGAGCAAGTGAATTGGATCATATAGCCATTACCACATTGCTCTTTGCAGGTCCTTGTTCTGTTCAGCAATAACTGGATTTAAATAATTGACGGTAAGGGGTTTTAGCTGCTCCTAAGGTCCAGAAAGAGGCTATCTAAATGCATGTTCTTAATGATGTTATACACCATAATGATTAAAGGAAAAAGAAACAAATGCGTAATGTCTTTTAGGACTGAAATGCTGCAGTGACTTCTTTGACTGGAAAGGTCATCTGTTCTCTATTGCAATTTGTGCCTTCCTCTTGTATTGGCAGATGCAATTTCCACATGACCATCATTTACACAGGGATATCTGGTTAGTTTTGATGGGTGTAAGCTGATGAAACGTGGCAACTGGAATTCCCCAGGAATCTTATGCGGGGCACTTGGCTTTTCATCATACATGCTACTGACTTGGATGAATAGGACATCATGTATAGGCAGCACTAAGGTAGAAGGCAGAGTCAGTTGCGTAGACAGGAGAAGATACAAAGGAACATAGACAGAAGATGTTAGTGGCTGGTAAGAAGAAAGACTTACATTAATATGATGCATTTCCTGACCCGAGGAGCTCAGAAAGCACTTTACAACAATGGCTACACTTCAAATGTAAACAATCGGCTGTAAAGTAGGAAAGAGGACAGCCAATTCCTTGGGTCAAAATGTTCTGGAACTCCCCTTCTAACAGCCCAATGGATATACCTACCCCCACAATGCACCGCAGCAGAGTCTTGGTTCATGCCTCAGCTGAAAGACAGCAGCTCGAACATTGCAGCATTCTTTTAATACTGAAGTGTCATCCAAGCTGATTAAATCTCTAGAGTGGGGCTTTAAAGCACAATCTAGCAAACTCAGAAGTGAGTGTGCTCTCAACTGAACCACAGTGGGCTCATCAATGTGAAGAAATATCTTTTCATCTACTTTGAACCTAACAAAATCAGAATTGAAATATTTTCTTAATAGCGAGACACTAGGAGCTGCGGAGAAATAAAGGGATTTAGGTGTTGACATACACAAATCATGAGAAGCTACTGCATGCCGCACAGAAGTAATTGAAAAGGCTAATAACCTCATGGCTTTTATCTCATGGGACTTGCAAGTCAGTGCTTATTTTAGACTTTCATCGTAAGCAAGCATCACTGGCAAGACCATCGTTTATTGTCTATCCCGAACTGTCCTTGAGAAGCTGATGACGAGCTGCCTTCTTGAACCGCTGTGTACTTCAATCCAATGCGTGCATTACTATTTTGAGCAAACCAAGCACATTAAGACAGGTTCCAAAGAATTCAATTGCTGCATCTTTGACCAAAGCAAACTCACAGCTTGCCATTCACCCAAGATCCAGCCCAACCTGTATGAAACTGCCTCGGAAAATCTGTTATTCACATCACCTTTGAGCTAAGGTCAGAGATAATCCTTAATGCCTTATGAATTGAAGAAGCCTGAAACTCCTGGACAAAAAGCGAAGCCTTCATTTTAAAATTCTCAACTTTCTTTCCAAAAGGGTCTCTGACCTCAGTCCTTTCCAAGTGTGTAATCTCCTCTCACCTCACAACCCTCTAAGTTATCTGTACTTATCTAATAATAGCCCCTCAAAGATTCCTGATTTTCATTATGAAGCCATGTCTTCAATTGCCTTGACCTTAAGTTCTGAAACTATCCCAAATTCCTATCCCAAACCTCTCCAACTCGCTTTATTCATCTAAAACGTGTTTTTAGCAGTATGCCCTAATATTGCCTTATATACACAGTACCTTCCAGTGTTTCAGAATGGTGCCATGCTGTGCCCTGAATGTTTTATTACACTGAAGACATGATACATAATTTAAACTGATGTTACTGAATCTCTTTTCATCGCAGAAATAGTCAGTAAAAAGCCACATGGTGATAGAGACACATCGTATCATGGGTTTTAGAAAGTCATGGAGTCAGAGAGGTCTACAATATGGAAATAGGCCTGTCGGTTACACTCGTCCATGCCGCCCAGTTTTCATCATTAAACTAGTCCCAATTTCCTGCAGTTGGTTCATATCCCTCCATGACTATCCCATCCATGTACCTGTCCAAATGTTCCTTAAACGAACAAAATTGTACTCACTTCCACCACTACCTCTGACAGCTCTGCACCAGACACTCGCCACACTCTGTGTGAAACATTTGTCCCTCTGGACACTTTTGTCTCTCTCCTCTCTCACCTTAAACCTATACCCTCTAGTTTTCGACTCCCCGACCAGGGTGAAAAGCTGTTGGCCATCCACTTCATGGAAGCAGGTTCATGCAGGTCTAAACAGGTTCATGACTTTCTCTTAAATCTGCTGAGCTTCTGGAAGAACCTCCATAAGCTTAAACTTGAAACTGCAATATTAATCTAACAACATAGTTTGCCCTGTGCTGTTGGTTTACATCAATTAATCAAAATGAGGGCATGAGCAGGTCAACAGGGCTTTCAATTCCTCTCATCCACACATACAACACCCACTCATGATTGATTCTCATATTGGCGAATGGGACAAGAAGAGATCAATTCGGAGAAACATCAGTGGGATTTCTCTTCAACAGCCACTGGTATTTTTAGTATGCCTCTGGGAAAGCATTGACACCCATTACCTAGCAGCTCAACTTACTGGCAACTTGCTAATGGAAATGTCGATATTTCTCAGGAACTCCTAATGTTCCCTTCTTAGAGCTACCAGTGGTAGAACTACTCTGTCATTCACCATTTGCACTCTTACCCCGAGCCGTAAAGTCATGGGTCCAGATACTTGAAAACACAATAATTTAGGCTGACATTTCGGTGCAGTGCTCAGGAAGGACCTCACTGCCTGAGGTGCCCTCATTGAGATGAAACATTAAACTGAGGCTCTGATTGTCATCTCAGGTGGATGTCAGCCTGCCTGCGACACTATTTTGATGTGCTCCAGTAAACTAATGTGCCAATGAAGCAAAGGTCATGTGAGAAAATTCTTTTTAACACAGTAAGGAATTAGATTTAATGGTGGCATTCAGGAGGGCTTGGGTGATAGTCTGAATAGAAATAGGGGGCAGGGTTGTGGGAAAAATGACAGGAGATTAGCATGAGGTGATAGATGGTGACACAATGGGCCTTCTCCTGCACCAGAACAATCCTGCCATTCTGTGATTTACCTTTCCATCAACAACAATGGAAGAAATCAGGTGGGTTATTGGTACCTTCTTGTTTGCGGGAACTTGCTGTGGGCAAATTGGCTGCCAATTGTAGGACCTTGGCTCAATCTACCAATTTACTTTCTTCTATGTGTGAGCCTAGTCCTGCGTGTTCTTTTAAATGAAGCACTAGGAGAAGATATTCAGTATCACACTCTTGATTTATTTTAAACAGTAAGTGGACAAAGCATTCAGAGCTCTGGGTCTAACCCTTTTTTCCCTGACCAACTACCACGTGTGCCAGTTCAAAAAGTAAGATCTCGTTCTGTCCCTGCGCCAGTCTTTTATACAATAAAAAACGTCATACACACACTGAGGTAGAATTATCTTCTTATTGGCTGTTGGTCTGACTCCAATCTCCGCCTCCTCGCATTCCCGGATGTCCGACCCCACGTGAGCTTCTTTTGCCCGCGAAACGGATCATCACGTGACCTCCTTGGCCCACTTCCGGGGCGCGAAACAGAATGTCACGTGACTGCCTCGCACTCTTCCGAGCGCGAAACAGAATGTCACGTGACCGCCTCCTGCGTGGGTTAGACAGCGTCTTCACAGGCTTCTGACTGCTGCAGAGATTCACAGTCGCAGCCAGCCTTCAGTTTTTTGTGTAAGCCATATATTTACACATGATTCCTCCATTAAAGCATTGACTGCACTTTAAAAGTACTTCATTAGCTGTTAATACCTTGGGAGATCCGAGGATATGAACGGCACTACAGAAATGCAACTCTTTCTTCTTTTAATTGGAGGAGGGGGAAGAGCAATCAATGCCTAATTGTAAGGCTGGGCATTATGTAGGACAGTACCTGCCCACCCATGCTTCTGATGTCCCATTGGCCCCTCTGCCCCAAGAGGTTTCTGATGAAGGGCTTTTGTCTGAAATGTCGATTTTCCTGCTCCTCGGATGCTGCCTGACCTGCTGTGCTTTTCCAGCACCACTCTAATTTTGACTCCCTTCTGCCCCAAGAGCCAAATCTGAGAAATCCCAGGCTTGCAATACCCCTCCTGGACTCCTTCCTGGAGTGTGCATGATGGGACTCATACTCCTGGGGTTTTGATTCTGGGGAAAAGCATGCCAGTGGGCACACCACCAGCTGATTGGCACATGGTTCAGCAGGTCCTCCCTATTGTAGCACAAGGGAAGAGCTCCAATGTTCCAGCAAGATTTTGCCCAGAGCCACCACCACTGATATTAACCTTTCTGTTCTAGATTTATTTCATTAGCAAAATGAAAATACCACCATTTCCTCTGGTTAGATCTTAACCTGCTCCCCTGAATTATTCACCCATCCAGCGACATGCCCACTAACCTACTGCAACCATCTTCTAGTCATTGCGAGGTCCAATTTAAAAAGCTGAAGCTAGACCCAGCCATTTTAAAAATATATTCTGAAATTGCAGCTTCTAAACAATAAAACAGTCCCTCAGCAGCATTGCTGCACTTTCTTCAATCTACAGCTAAGATTGCGAACTAGAGTACACGTATAGCCTGGTGATTACCATGAATCAAGTCTAAATCCACTCCAGGATGAAGTCGTGGAGAAGGATAATAAATCAGCAAAATAGAATGCAAACCAATGCCAGGAATGTGCAGTGATTCTCTCCAAATGCAATAAGCTTCTTGTTTGGAGGTAGTACAACCTGAATGAACAGTGGCAGTAATATATATCTAAAAATTGATTTAAATCTATGTATGCTGCACAAAATCATTCCCTGCCAATTTATTACCGTCCATCCTTCTATCTCGACAATAAATGCTCTGTTTCTACATTGTTGTGGCCACACTGTTTGCACAGATATCCAGATCAATCCATCCATCTGGCTGTATAAACATCACTCTCTCCAATATGCAGAGAGAGCGCACACGTTTGTGATTTACCTCAGAGCTTTAAAGGATGTCCAATGAATATTTTAACAGAAGAATCAGGAGATTTTGGGATACAGTTATGCTTTGCCCTCATTGCTCTGATGAACATTTATCCCTCAGCCAATATCACTTTAAACAGATTATCTGATCATTATCTCAGTGCTGTTTATGGAATCTTACTGTATACAAGTTAGCTGCTGTACTTCATTGTGCAGTGCATGAGAGCCATAGAAAACAGGAGCAGGATCTGGCTATATAGCCCTAGTAGGCTAGATTAGAGTGGTGCTGGAAAAGCACAGTAGGTCAGGCAGCATCTGAGGAGCAGGAAAATGGAAGTTTCGGGCATAAGCCCTTCATCAGGAAGGGCTTTTACCTATATAGCCCATTCTGCCATGCAATAAGATCATGGCTGATCTTTAATTTGGGACGCCATGTTCCAACGCTATCAAATATGTCTTAATATCATTCATGATTAGAAAGGTATCAATTTCTCTTTGCACAGAACATAGAGCAGTAAAACATAAGAATGGGCCCTTCGGCCCACGATGCTGTGTCAAACATGATACCAAATTAAACTAATCCCTTCTGCCTGCCCTTGGTCCATATCCCTCCATTCATTGCATATTCATTTGCTTATCTAAAAGTCCCCTAAATTGCCCTATTGTATCTCCTCCCACCACCATCCCCGGTAGCGCATTCCAGACTCTGACCACACTCTGTCTAAAAAAGCCTGCCACTCACATTTCCTCGGAACATCCCCCCTTTCACCTTAAATGCACGCTCCCATTTCTTCCTCCTGGCGTTGGGCGGTGAGGGAGTGCCTGGTCACATCCACGCCCCCCCCAACAACCCACCTCTTCCCTCCTAACACCTTCTTCTGCCAAAGGAACCTTCTATATCCATCAAAGATTCACCTGCACTTCCACAAATGTCATTTACTGTATCTGTTGCTCCTGATGCGGCCTCCTTTACATTGGGGAGACTGGACACCTTCTCGCAGAGCTCTTTAGGGAAATCTCCGGGATACCCGCACCAATCAACCCCACCTCCCAGTAGCCAAACATTTCAACTCCCCCTCCCACTCTGCCGAGGACACAAATGTCCTGGGCCTCCTCCACTGCCACTGCCTCAACACCCGACGCCTGGAGGAAGAGCACCTCATCTTCCGCCTCGGAACATTTCATCCCCAGGGCATCAATGTGGACTTCACCAGTTTCCTCATTTCCCCTTGCCCCACCTTACCTCAGTTCCAAACTTCCAGCTCAGCACCATCCTCATGACCTGTCCCATCTGTCAATCTTCCTTCCCACCTATCCGCTCCACCCTCCTCTCCGACCTATCACCTTTATCCCCATCTCCATCCACCTATTGCACTCTCAACTGCCTTCCCCCCAGCTGCAATCCCTCCCATTTATCTCTCCACCCCAAGGCTTCCAGCCTCATTCCTGACGAAGGTCTCCCGCCCGAAACGTCGAATTTCCTACTCCTGAGATGCTGCTGTGTAGAGGGAGTGACCTGCTGTGCTTTTCCACACCACTCTAATCTATATTCTATGTGCAGCCTAACCAAAGTCTTAAAAAGCTGCAACATGACATCCTGATTCTAGTACTCAATTCCCTGACTTGGCACATTGAATTTATTCAATGGCTGACTCTTCTGGGACAGGGAATTCCAATGATCCATCAACTCTCTGAGTGAAGAAGTTCATCCTCATCTCAGTCCTAAGTGGCCTACCTCTAACTCTGAGACATTGTGCCCTGCTTCTAGATCCCCCTAACCCTTCACCCAAGCTTGGGTACAGCCCTTTCTGTTTATCCCTTTAAAAATGCTTTAGATATTAATGAGATCACGTCTCATTCTACAGAAACTCAAAGCTGATACAGTTACAACATTTAAAAGGAATTTAGATAGTATATGAATTGCAAGAGCATAGAGGGATGTAAGACAATAAGACAGAGGAACAGAAATTAGGCCAATCAACCTTTCAAGTCTGCTGTGTCATTCAGTCTTGAAGAAAGGTCACACCCAAAACGTTGACTTCTCCACCTCTTGACGCTGCCTGGCTTACTGTGTTCTTTCAGCCTCCTGCCTGTCTACTTTGGATTCCAACATCTGCAGTTATTTTTGTCATTGCCATTCAATCATGACTGGTAAGTTTCTCAACCCCCATTCTCCTCATAATCCTTGATCCCCTCGATACTCAAGAACCTAGCTATCTTTGTCTTAAATATACTCAATGCACTGACCTCCACAGCCTTCTGTGGCAATGAATTCCAGAGATTCACCACTCTCTGGCTGAAGAAGTTTTTCCTTCACTCTGAGATATGAGCCAACTGCTGGCAAATGGGACCAGATTAATTTAGGACATCTGGTTGGCATGGATGAGTTGGACCGAAGGGTCTGTTTCTGTGTTGTATATTTCTATGACTTTACTTCTCTGTTTGTAAACTGTCTAGGGGCATCCAGAGGTTGGGAAAAGAGCCGAAGAAATTGAGTTTTTGGCAAGAAATTGCAAAATTGACAGAAATTTGAAATTTTGCAGATATGACAAAATTTGATAGATTTGTATAAAGTCGCTTTATAAACAGAAAGCATTTCTGAGGTGAATAGTGGGAATGAAGAACCGAAATAACAGAGAAACAGGATTGTTTTTGCAGGCTCCTGAGACAGCAAATGGGCCTCAGTTTAACACCTCATTGACACCTCTGACAGTGCAGCACTCCCTCTACACTGCACTGAAGTGTCAATCTAATATTTGTTCTCAGGCTACTATATGACCATCACAAGCAATAAATTTAATTCCTGAAACAGTATTCTGATTTTATTATTCAGGGTGAGAGAGGTGAATTAATTTGTCAGCAAAAGTTGGACAATTGTGAAGACAGGACGGCATGGGCAGGTTGGAACAATGGGTTGTCCACCCCTTCTCTGCGTGGGTTTCCTCCGGGTGCTCCGGTTTCCTCCCACAATCCAAAAATGTGCAGGTTCGGTGAATTGGCCATGCTAAATTGTCCGTAGTGTTAGGTGAAGGGGTAAATGTAGGGGAATGGGTCTGGGTGGGTTGCTCTTCGGAGGGTCGGTGTGGACTTGTTGGACCGAAGGCCCTGTTTCCACACTGTAAGTAATCTAAATCTAAATCTAAATCTAAATCATCTAAGAGTGTGGTGCTGGAAAAGCACAGCTAGTCAGGCAGCATCTGAGGAGCAGGAAAATTGATGTTTCGGGCATTAGCTCTTCATCAGGAACGCATTCACCCTGTCAATTCTCCTGCCCCATTCCTCTTAAAGGGTTTATGCTCAAAATGTCGATTCTTTTGCTCCTCAGATGCTGCCTGACTGGCTGTGCTTTTTCAGCACCACACTCTCAACTCTGATCTCCAACATCTGCAGTCCTCACTTTCTCCAAGTAGAGCCAAAGGGCCTGGTTCCATGCTGTACACCTTGATAACTCTTTGACAGGTTGGCCCTGTACCCATCAGAGTTTAGAAGGATGGGAGGTGATCTTATTGAGACACATAGGTCTTGAAAGGATTTGACAGGGTGAATGCTGATGGGACAGACTGGAACTGGGAGGCATGGTCTAAGAGGTTTCCCATTTTAAGACTGAGATGAAGAGAAATGCATTCTCTCAGAGGTTCTGACTCTTTGAAAATCACTTTCCCAGTGGAGGTAATTACTAATTATCTTCAAAGCAGAGGTAAATAGAGTCTTGACTAACAAGTGAGTCAAATGTTACCGAAGGCAGATCGGAAAGCAGAGTTGAGGCCACCACCATGATCCAGTTGAAAGGTGGAGCAGACTCAAGGGGCTGAATGGTCTACTCTTGCAACTAATTCCTAATAGAAAACTTTCCTGAAACTTTCAAATGGGAAGATGTGGAAACAGCAGCATTTTAAGTAAAAACAGTATGCGGCATTCACTTTGGACATTCATTAAATTAATGAAGTAATTTCCAGATAGGAATGTAATCTTCAAGAACACACCAGCAAGTTAATTCTCCTCATAAACACAATGGCAGTAACTACACTCAGTAGCACTCGTGAAAAGCATCCACAAAGTTCTACGGAAATTAAAAAGTAATTCAACCATCGCCTCCCTCTTTGTTGGCTCCCTGACTGATACCGGCAAATATACCGTGAATATTCAGGTTTCACACTGGGCTTATTATTGTTAATATAATTGAGAGTCTCCTACATCCATTAGCAAAATAATGCATCTTCAACTAGACCTTTCAAGAAACTTGTTATTACAAATGCACGCTGTGGCTAATTACAATCACAGTTTTACAGAAGAGCTCGGGGTTGCACAGATAATGCTTCTCAGGTTAAAGATATTTCTTTATCACAAAACTTAATAGACAGTTCATACTTCATGCATGTAGCCAAATTACAAGGGCAAAAGTATTCATCCTCACAACTTTAATGTTACCTGTGCCATACTTATGGAGTATTCTTGTTGCAAGGTGAAGCACATTATGTAGGTAAAACAAATAACTGCAGATGCTGGAAATCTGAAACGAAAACAGAAGTTGCTGGAGAGATTCAGCTGTCGAGCAGCATCTGTGCAGAGAAATTAGAATTCCTGTTTCACATTCAGTGAGCCTTCTTCAGGACAGTTCTGGACTCGAAACATGAAGTCTGCTTTTTCTCCTTAGATGCTGCCACATTATGTAGGCCGTGGATTCAAATGTGAATTTGTCTGTGACCCTTGCCCTGCTCAGCTCTCTGGACTGCAAAGCTCTGAAATCTATATTCCTCCAAATCTGAACTCCTGCAAACATTCCGCATTAAGGGCCATGTATTCAGCTATCTGAGCCCTCAGATCTGAAATGTCTCCCTAAATCTCCCCAACTCCTCTTCAGGAAGGCTTTTGGTAAACTGTCCTAATACTTGGAAAGGCAAGGACTGATTAAGGATAGTCAGCAAGGCTTTATGCGTGGGAAATCATGATTGAAGTGACAAAGAGGATTGATGAGGGCAGAGTGGTAGATGTGATCTATATAGACTTCAGTAAGGCGTTCAACAAGGTTTCCCATGGGAGACTGGTGAGCAAGATTAGATCACATGGAATACAGGGAGAACTCGCCACTTGGATACACAACTGGCTCAAAGGTAGAAGACAAAGGATTGCTTTTCAGACTGGAGGCCTGTGACCAGTGGAGTACCACAAGGATCGGTGCTGGGTTCACTATTTTTCATCATTTATATCAATGGGTTGGATGATATGCAGAAGAGGTATAGTTTGTAAGTTTTCAGACGACACCAAAATTGGAAGTGTAGTGGACAACGAAGAAGGTTACCTCGAATTACGAGATCTTGATCAGATGGGCCAATGGGCTGAGAAGTGGCAGATGGAGTTTAATTTGGATAAATGCGAGGTGCTGCATTTTGGGACAGCAAATCTCAAAAGGGCTTATACACTTAATGGTAAGGTCCTACGGAGTGTTGCTGAACAAAGAGATCTTGGAGTGCAGGTTCATAGCTCCTTGAAAATGGAGTCGCAGGTAGATAAGATAGTGAAGAAGGCGTCTGGTAAGCTTTCCTTAATTGGTCAGAGCATTTAGTATAGGAGTTGGGAGGTCGTGTTGCAGCTGTACAGGACATTGATTAGGCCACTGTTGGAGTATTGCATGTAATTGGAGTATTGCGTGCAATTCTGGTCTCTTTCCTATCGGAAAGATTGAAAGCTTTCAGAAATGGTTTACCAGGATGTTGCCAGGGTTAGAGAATTTGAGCTATAGGGAGAGTTTGAATAGGCTGGGGCTGTTTTCCCTAGAGTGTCGGAGGCTGAGGGGTGACCTTAAAGATTTATAAAATCATGAGGGGCATGGATAGGATAAATAGACAGTCTTTTCCCTGCGGTGGGGGAGACCATTAGGGTGAGAAGGGAAAGATATTAAGGAGACCTAAGAGGCAACATTTTCACTCAGAGTGTGGTACGTGTATGGAATGAGCTGCCAGAGGAAGTGATGGAGGCTAGCACAACTGCAACATTTAAAAGGCATCTGGATGGGTATACGAATAGGTTTGGAGGGATTTGAGCCGGAGGTGCTGGCAGGCAGGACTATATTGGGTGTTGGGATAACTGGTCGGCATGGATGAATTGGACTGAAGGGTCTGTTTCCATGCTGTACATCTCTATGACTCTATGACTCTAATATGTACGGCATGGTCATGTTGTATGTTCATTTTTGTTTTCAAGGCAGTTGTGAAACACTTTCAGACATTGTGCCGGATAAAAGGCATGACCGAAATGCAAGTGTGGATGCTGTCATTGTTCTGGGGACTTGAACATACAATCTGGACTGACACATTTGTGGAGCACTCAGGGGTGGCCTCACATGCCAGGGATCTCTGTTTTGAATGAAATGCTGAGCGGAGTCTGTTTGCCCACTCAGGTGGATGTAAAATATCCCATTGCGCTACTTCAATGAAGCTCTGGGAGCTTTCCTCAGTGACCCAGTAATTAACCATCCCTGAGCTGGCATCACTTAAAAGACATCATTTTATTGCAGTTTGTGGGACCATGCTCCATCCAGACAAAAGCTTCCATCATTGAAAATTCACAGGTCAACCCAAATTATGGTACCTCCAAACTGCCATTAATGTTTCCCCACATTTATTTGTCTATTAGTCTCCATGGGCACAGATAGAATGTCAAAGGAACTCTGTCAAGTGGCTTTTATACTTAATATGAACAATTAAAAACCCGTTTAATCACAAAATGCATCGTAGTCAGGTCCAATAATATTTTCTTACAATGCCCATGCTCACTCACATTCGAGCTGGGATCATTAGATAATAAACTGAACTCTTCCAACCTTTCCTCTACTCACTGAGACAGGTTACAGTCAACTACAGCACCTTTCCTTCAAAGACCACCAAATTCCCAACAGAGAAGGTTGGAAGTGGGAAACTTCCTTCCTGTCTCATTCATGTCACTTTTCTGGTTGCATGATAATAACAAAAATGCACAGGTTCAAATCCCACCACTGGAGCTAGTGTCAAAGAATGCAATCTGAAAGATTACCAATTTTCACAAATTAGTGTCCTTCAGAGAAGGAATCTGCCATCCTTACCTGGTCTGGCCGACATGTGACTCTAGGCCCTCAGTAATGCAGTTGACTCTTAACTACTGTCTAAAATGACCTCAACCCGACCAGTCTCAAGAGAAACTAGGAAGGGCAACAAATTTGGTCTTGTCAACAATACCCCCATTCCATGAAATAAATAAATAAAGAATATGGGAGCATGAGTAATCCTTTAACTCTTTTAGGTCCACAAAATAATGGCTGATCTGGATCTGGGCCTATAATCATTGGGCTTCAAGGGAATGAGGAGTAACCTTTTTGAAACATGCAAGATTCTTAGGGGTCTTGACAGGGTAGATACAGCAATGATTTGAAGGTGCTGGTGTTGGACTGGGGTGTTGAAAATCACACAACACCAGGTTATAGTCCAGCAGGTTTACTTGGAAGCACCAGCTTTGAGTGCATTGCTTCTTCATCAGGTGGTTGTGGAATATAAGATTGTAAGACACAGAATTTATAGCAAAAGTTTACAGTGTCATGCAACTGAAATGATATATTGAAAAAGACCTGGATTATTAGTTAAGTCTCTCATCTTTCATAATGACCATATTGGTCTCAGTTCTTTCATATATCAATCCCAGAACTTTTTTAAAAGTTACATTCTCAAGTAAACTTTAACAATAGGCTCCCTGTCAACTCAGATAACATACTGAAGGTATCAGGCTGAAGTCTGTCTGTCTGTGCCCCTATGTTCAGACTGATTCTATTTCTAAAAAAGGGATATACAAAATCCATGTCATATTCTTTAAATCCCTTTTTTGAGAAATATAATCAGTCTGAACATTGAGGCACAGACAGGCATACCTTAACAACCCCACCTTCAATGCATTATCTGAGCTGACATGGCATCTATTATTCAAGTTCACTTGAGAATATAACATTTTTAAAAGTTCTGGGTTTACATATGATAGAACTGAAACCAGCATGGTCATTCTACAAGATGACAGACTGAACAAACAATCCACGTCTTTTTCAATATATCATTTCAGTTGCATCACACTGTAAAGGGGGCATAGCTTTAAATTAAGGGGGGGTAGATATAGGACTGATGTTAGGGGTAGGTTCTTCACTCAGCGAGTCGTAAGTTCATGGAATGCCCTGCCAGTAGCAGTAGTGGACTCTCCCTCTTTATGGGTATTTAAGCGGGCATTGGATAGGTATATGGAGGATAGTGGGTTAGTGTAGGTTAGGTGGGCTTTGATCGGCGCAACATCGAGGGCTGAAGGGCCTGTACTGCGCTGTATTCTTCTATGTTCTATGTTCTATGTTCTAAACTTTTACTATAGTGTGACCAGTGGAGTGCCACAAGGATCGGTGCTGGGTCCTCTACTTTTTGTCATTTACATAAATGATTTGGATGCGAACATAAGAGGTACAGTTAGTAAGTTTGCAGATGACACCAAAATTGGAGGCGTAGTGGACAGCGAAGATGGCTACCTCAGATTACAACAGGATCCTTACAATGGGCTGAGAAGTGGCAGATGGAGTTTAATTCAGATAAATGCGAGGTGCTGCATTTTGGGAAAGCAAATCTTTGCAGGACTTATACACTTAATGGTAAGGTCCTAGGGAGTGTTGCTGAACAAAGATACCTTGGAGTGCAGGTTCATAACTCCTTGAAAGTGGAGTCACAGGTAGATAGGATAGTGAAGAAGGCATTTGGTATGCTTTCCTTTATTGGTCAGAGTACTGAGTACAGGAGTTGGGAGGTCATGTTGTGGCTATACAGGACATTGGTTAGGCCACTGTTGGAATATTGCGTGCAATTTTGGTCTCCTTCCTATCGGAAAGATGTTGTGAAACTTGAAAGGGTTCAGAAAAGATTTACAAGGATGTTGCCAGGGTTGGGAGATCTGAGCTACAGGGAGAGGCTGAACAGGCTGGGGCTGTTTTCCCTGGAGTGTCAGAGGCTGAGGGGTGACCTTATAGATGTTTACAAAATTCTGAGGGGCATGGATAGGGTAAATAGACAAAGTCTTTCCCCAGGGGTTGGGGAGTCAAGAACTAGAGGGCATAGGTTTAGGATGAGAGGGGAAAGATATAAAAGAAACCTAAGGGGCAACATTTTCACGCAGAGGGTGGTACGTGTATGGAATGAGCTGCCAGAGGATATGGTGGAGGCTGGTACAATTGCAACATTTAAGAGTCATTTGGATGGGTATATGAATAGGAAGGGTTTGGAGGGATATGGGCAGGGTGCTGGCAGGTGGGATTCGATTGGGTTGGGATATTGGGTCGGTATGGACAGATTGGACCGAAGGGTCTGTTTCCATGCTGTACATCTCTATGACTCTATGACTCTATGACTCTAAATTCTGTGTCTTACAATCGTATACTTCACAACCACCTGAAAAAAGAGCAGTGCTCCAAAAGCTAGTGCTTCCAAATAAACCTGTTGGTCTATAACCTGGTGTTGTGTGATTTTCAACTAGGTGCAGCAGGGTTGTTTCCCCTTGTGGGAAAGACTAGAACCTAGGGGCGTGATCTGACACAGAGGAATAGATAGAGTAGACAGAAACATTTTCCCCAGGTACAACAGGGTGTTACAAGGGGACATAAATTTAAGGTGAAGGGTGGAAGGTATAGAGGGGATGTCAGGAGTAGGTTCTTTACCCAGAGAGTGGTGGGGGCATGGAATGCGCTGCCTGTGGGAGTGGCAGAGTCAGAATCATTGGTGACCTTTAAGCGGCAATTGGATAGGTACATGGATGGGTGCTTAAGCCAGGACAAATGTTCGGCACAACATTGTGGGCCGAAGGGCCTATTCTGTGCTGTATTGTTCTATGTTCTATGTTCTATGACAGATCATGCATTTAAGACAGAGATGAAGAGGAACTTATTCTCTCGGAGGGTAGCGAATCAATGGAATTCTTTACAAAAGAAGACTACTGAAGCTGGACCATTAAGAATATTCAAGACTGAGACAGATGTTTAATCAGTAAGGGAATCAAGGGTGATGGGGGTAAGACAGGAAAGTGGAGTTGAGGATTATCAGAGCTGCCATGATCTCACTGAATGGCAGAACAATTACAGCGGCAGTCTGCCATGGTCATAGTCAAATTTTCTCAAAGGATCTTCTGTTCCTCATCTCATTAATTATGTACCTGGCTTCTGTGAGACCCATCTCATAGAATTGTGGGCAGGAGATATAGTAAGGGAATCAAGTGTGATGGGGTAAGGCAGGAAAGAAGAGATCACGCTGATCAGATCCTCCATGATCTCATTGAATAGTGGCACAGACTCAGTGGGCCGAATAGTCTACTTCTGCTTCTATGCCACATGGTTATATTCTCCATAACCCCTGACTCCTTTGTTTATCAAAAAAACCAACCCAACCTTGAATGTGCTCTGCATTTTAAAAGGCAGCTGCATTCTGGGTAACTCTTTATCTGCATGCTTCCTCTCAACATTTTCAGGTTTTTTTGTTAACTGACTAATTACTTGGCTGTTATGGTCACAAGCGCGGTAAAATTCCCCTGTCATGTTTTCTGATCAATAATTTCACTGCTGCTGTATATAACCGACATTCCAGCAAGTGAACTCTTTCATTGAATATCTGTCTTTGATTGGGTGCCAGTTAATGTCCTGTTGCTACAGAAACCCCACTTAAAAATGATGTACACTCTAATGTTTCCACTTGCAGAGCCAACTGTTTTTACGGCACCTGATTACAGCCTGCTGAAATATTTGGAATTGTTGTGCAATAGTACAACTTTAATTTGGACTTTGATTATTTTGTCTCAAAACAGACCATTGGTCGACACTAGTTTTGCATTAACATCACTAATTAACAAGCAAAGATGAAAGATGAATACACTATATCAAGAGCATTCCTTATTAACTTTATGACTCATATCCTCACCAGTCACATGGAAGATCAGGGATGCATTCCTCCAATAGACAGAGGCTTGGAGTGCACCCGTAGCCCTGGGGCCAGAGACTTGGGTTCAAGTCTTATATCAGGATATGATGAAGGCATGCCCTAACATATCTGAACTGTTTTTGTTAGAGATATCAATGTTATTATACTATTCGTAAGATCATAAGAAGGAAATCAGGAACAGGGGAAGATTGTTCGACTCTGAACAGTCTGTTCCACTACTTTATCAGATCCTGGCCAATATGTATCTTAACTCCATATACTTAGTAAATGTGTTAATAACACTTAATAATATTGTCGGAAAAAAAACTCTGTCAATGTCAGATTTTCAGTTTTCATTGACTCAGCTTTTTGAAGAAGAGAGTTCGGGATTTCCATTCCTGTTTGTACAGAGAAGTATTTTACAACATCATCCTGAACATTCTAGCTTTATGTTCAAGGTCATGACTCCCTGTTCTCAACTCCCCTTATATTTTCCTCCCTTACTCTCTCATGGGATGTGACCATGACAGGCTCTTGAACTGAATGGCTTCCCAAATGTTTTATAGAGTGCAGTTAAGAGTCAACAACATTGCAGTCAATTACCTGAAGGCTAGATCAGGTAAAGGTGACAGATTCCTTACATTAGGGGGCATTAGCTTTCACAATTTTTTTTTATAGTCCTTGATCTACAAAATCACGAGGGGCATGAATAGGGTGAATACCCCAGGGTAGGGGAGTCCAAAACTAGAGGGCATTGGTTTAAGGTGAGTGGGGAATGATTTAAAAGAGACCTGAGGGGCGGAGGTTGGTGCGTGTCTTGAAAGAGCAGTCAGAGGAAGTGGTGGAGGCTGGTACAATTGCAGCATTTAAAAGACATGTGGATGGGTATATGAATAGGAAGGGTTTAGAGGGATATTGGTCAAATGCTGGCAAATAGGACTAGATCAGTTTAGAATACCTGATCGGCATGAAAAAGTTGGACCAAAGGGTCTGTTTCCATGCTAAACAAGTCTATGAGGCAAACTCACGGAGCAGTGTGGTGGCTCACAGTGCCAGGAATCTGGGTTCAATTCCTGCCTCAGGCGACTGTCTGTGTGGAGTTTGCACATTCTCCCTGTGTCTGCGTGGGCTTTCTCCGGGCGCTCCAGTTTCTTCCCACAGTCCAAAGGATGTGCAGGTTAGGTGAACTGGCCGTGCTAAATTGCTCATTGTGTTTGGTGCATTACTCAGGGGTAAATGTAGCGGTGGGTGGGCTCCTCTTCAGAGGGTTGGTGTGGATTGTTGGACTAAGGGCCTGTTCCCATACTGTAGGGAATCTAATCTAGTCTCAGGACTATGGCGAACTTTATATTCCTGAGTTATTAATTGATTTTAAATTTCACTAACATACATCTTGGATTTTTTTTTTTAAATGTGATCATGGAATATGGGTGCCCTGGAGAGGCAAGCAATTATTGCCCATCAATAATGTCCAGAGTCAACTTTATAGCTGTGGGACTGGAGTCCCATGCAGGCCAGACCAGGCAAGGATAGCGCGTTCCTTTCCCAAAAGGACATTAGTGAACAAGATGAGTTTTTTCCACTGACAATCAACAAGTGGTTGCCAGCTTTTCAGTCCAATTCAAATTTTACCACATTCCCTGATGGGATTTGAAGGTATCAGCCTGACCCTCTAATCACTTGTCTGGTGATATTAACACGATGCCACTCTTTCTTCTTCATCAATCTTATAATCTCCTTTAATCATCTTAAAGGATTCAATTAAATCCTCAACCTTCAGTATACCCTTTCTGAGGTGAGGTACACAGAACTGAACACTGCATTCTATCTGAGGACTAAATGCAGCTCCTCACAGCTATAACCCTCTATTGCACCTATACCTCTGGATGATATGATTAATTATTTCCGTAAGCTCTGGAGAACTCAGTGTCCCAGCAAGTGCATCAAGGTGTTCATAAATGATGCACATTGATGAATCAGCTACTGACTGAGTAACAATATTTAAGATTAGATTACCTACAGTGTGGAAACAGGCTCTTTGGCCCAACAAGTCCACACCGACCCTCCGAAGAGTAACCACTCAGACTCATGCCCCCTAACCAATGCACCTAACTCTACAGGCAATTTAGCATGACCAATTCACCTGACCCGCACATTTTTGGACTGTGGGAGGAAACGGGAGCACCCGGAGGAAACCCACGCAGACACGGGGAGAATGTGAAAACTCCACACAGTCACCAAGACTGGAATTGAACCCAGGTTCCTGGTGCTGTGAGGCAGCTGTGCTAACCACTGAGCCACCGTGCCGCCCTCAATACAACAGGGCATGAGCTGTAAAAGATCTTTCTGTGACTCAGCAAAATTTACCTGCTCCTTTTTCTACCTCCACTGTGTATCTCAGCATCTCAGGCAAGGCCTGAGTTGAGCCTTGCTGCTCCCGGGATGTCCAGCTCTCTTCACATTCTCTCCAGCCTTGATCCGAATGAGGCATTTCTGCATTCAGCCTGGAGCAATGTCACCCTGGCAGGATCATAGAATCACTACGTTGCAGAAGCTGGCTATCCAGCCCATGGAGTCTGCGCCAACCCATCAGGGCATCCCACTGAGAACTGCACCCACTCCCAACACTATCCATGTCACCCTTCATTTCCCAAGGTGAATCTACATACCGTGTAAGTTCCTAGATGCTAGGGGCATTTCAGTATGATCAATCTTTTGACTGTAGGAGGAAACCTGAGCACATGGAACAAACCTGGAGTCAGGAGAATTGGCCATGCTAAATTGCCCACAGCGTTCAGGCATGTGTTGATTTTCACGATTAGTGAAAATGCAGGGTAGTAGGGTCTGGGTGGGTTACTCTTCAGAGGGTCGGTGTGGATTGTTGGGCCAAATGGCCTGTTTCCACATTGGAGGGATTCTATGATATAAACCCAAGCAGCCATGGGAGAACATGCAAACTCCTCACAGGCTGCCACCCAAGGCAGGAATCGAACCCGGGTCCCTGGCAGTGGGAGGCAGCAGTGCTAACCACTGTGCTGTCCCAACGAGTGTTTGAGGTACAAATTCCAACAACTGGCTTGGGTTATACTTTGGGCCAGAATTTATTCAGTAGCAGCATTCAGTATGGTAAGAGACTATCTATATTCCACATCCCATGAATGAAACAAAATGCCCCTTGCAAGAATAGACTACAACTGAGCAGAACGAAGACCAAGTTACATAGTGGCAAAGAACTAAAGAGAACACGAGAAGAACCTATATCCCATTTGGCACAGTACAGATACCACCAGGTGTGTGGGTTCAATTCATAGACCAGCTGTCATTACCATGAAAGTCCTGCTTTCTCAACCCCCAGTCAGCTCTGTTTAATGAAAGAGCAGCCCTATGGTCCTCCCGGACTATAGTAATGACTTAAACAAAAGACCTGGGTAATGCAGTGGGTAGTGTTGCAGCCTCTAAGACAGGAGCTCCATGTTTGAATTCTATCTCAATAGCTAGTGGCCAGAGAAGGAACATTTACAATGCAGCCAAACAAGTTGACGATTAACCTGCAAATCCCACCCCCCACCACCCAACATATACTCACAGGAGGCAGTAAGAACAGGAGAAATTCCTGGTCCACCGCATAATGGGAAGAACGTTGGGAGCTCCTGCTCTCTATAGCTCCTGACAATGTATGCATGCTGAGATACACATGGCCGCAGCAACTCAGATTGATTGATTTGTAACCTACCATTACTTTAACTCACTAACAAATCCAATCCATCAAGTGCACTGGCTGGAACAATGGTGTCAATTTTCACTCCAAATACACAATTGCACGTTAAACCTCTGAACAGCAATATATTTTTACACCTCTTGGTAGATGGAAACTGTAGCTTTTTCAGGGTATGACTTATTTACTTTCTCAATCTACAGAATTCCTAACACAATCTATGAACATGTTGGTTACACTCCTGTTCTTTCATCGATAGTATTAAATGGTACCATTTATAGCTAGAATCGCAGTGTGAAAATCAATTATTTACCTCTGTGTCAGAAAACCATGAACTCTTAAGAAATAAGATATGGGAAATTTTTGGATGCTGGAGCTGTCATATAGATGGACCAACTCGTCCATGCTGACCAGATATCCTAAATTAATATAGTCCCATTTGCTAGCGCTTGACCCATATCCCTCTAGATCCTTCCTATTCATGTACCCATCCAGATGCCTTTTAAATGGTGTAATTGTACCGGCCTCCACCACTCCCTCTGGCAGCTCAATCATACATGCACCATCCTCTGTGTGAGAAAGTTACCCCTTAGATTCCTTATAAATTTTTCCCCTCTCACCGTAAACCTGTGCCCTCTAGTTCTGGACTCCCTCATTCTAGGGAAAAGACCTTTCCATTTATCCTATCCATGCCCTTTATGATTTTATAAACCTCTATAAAGTCACCCCTCAGCCTCTGACATTCCAGAGAAAATAGCCCCAGCCTATTCAGCATGTCCCTCTAACTCACTGCCCGCATGTCGACATCTATGACATTTGACATGAAGCGACAATTCCCCTTTCTCCCCACTGTGTGCTATCTTTTAAGCCGGGTGCTAATGGAATTCTGCCCGATTCCTTCATCACAGTGACGGCAGACCATAACACACCAGCTCTTGGATCTGTGTGACTCACTGTATAGTCCAGGTTGTGTGAATGTGTGAGGGTGGTCATGAGAACTGGACTGTACAGCAAGAGCTGCAACCTGGGTAAGTGCCATTTAATTCACAACAAGTGATTTGCTCATTATCTCTTCAAATGAAGATTGCCCAAGCCCAGAGGATTGGCCAGAGGATTGAAAGCACTGAACTTGACAAGATGTTGATTGGCAAGAAAGGGAGCAATATTTAGGAGTCAGTAGTGGCTCACGTAAGAGATCAATAATAAGCTCAAGCTCCATGTCAGAGATCTGAGCACACATCGAAATGCTGACATTTCCAGTGCAGTATCAAGAGAATGGATGGTGCTGTTGAACCTTAAGACTTGTAAGAAATACAGGCCGAGGTAGGCCATTCAGCCCATCAAGTGGGACTGGGAGTGGGTGTGGTGGGAGCTGCAGGTAAAGGGGATGGGGGAGCAGGGTGGTGAGGTGGGGATAGGTGAAGACAGGCAGAGGATATGACATGGTTGGTCGATGGAAGGAATGAATCCGGTTCATTGCTGGAAGGAAGGGTCAGTCAGAGGAATGGAAGGGAGGGGGAGGTGCTGGGAAGGGAATCGAGGAACGGGAAGGGAGGTTATTTGAAATTGGAGAACTCAATGTTGAATCTTTCAGGCTGTAGGCTGCCCAGGCGGAAGTTGAGGTGTTGTTCCTCCAATGTGCGTTCTGCTTTGTTGTGGCAATGGAGGAGGCCGAGGATGGTCATGTCAGAAAGGGAGTGGGAAGGGGAATTAAAATGGATGGAGACTAGGAAGTCTGGTTGGCCTCTGCGAGTCCAGCTGAGATGTTCAGCGAAACATACTCTGAGTTTATGTTTTGCCTCCCCTTGCAAACTTTTGACCATTTACTGAACCTGTCTATATCTTTCTGCACATTCCTTGTGTCATCCTCACCACTTGATTTCCCGCTTATTTTGGTGCCATGCAGAAACTTCAGTACAGTACATTAACTTTCTTCATCCAAGTCATTAATCCATACTGTAAATAATTGTGAGCCCAGCACCCATGGTGCTGCACTCGTTACAGTTTGTTATCTGTGTTCCCCCTAGTTTTCTGAGTGCTGCACATGCCTTCAGGGCCAGTGTGTGATACCAACGTCTGGATCCAGAAATCAATGCCACAATCAGTGTGTCAACAGCAATTGCCAAGAGTGGAGTATTGCAGCGACTGTGCACATTCACAACAAGCAGCTTTGAGGAAACATTGGTTGCCATCCTGAAAATGTCCCTTATCCCAACTCTCTGCCTTCTTTTATTTAGCCAAGCTTACATTCATGCTACATCCCACCTTCAACACTGTGAGTTCTTATTTTATTAAGTAGCATAATGTGTGGCATATTATGAAATGCATTCTGAAAATCTAAATATATTACATCCACGTCTATCCATTTATCTATCCTGTCTCTCAAGTAGAAGTCTCCTTTATCTTGGGCTGCCCTAATTCCTCAAACAATATTCCTAAAATGGATTATCACATTGGTTTTCAGGGTGTAACCTAAAAACAACAAAGCATGGCCAATGCTGGAAATCAGAAACAAAACCAGAAATAAAGCAGAGTGATTGGATCTGAAATATTAACTCTGACTTCTCTCTCCATAGACATTGCCAGATCTGCTCAGTATTTCGAGAAATTCCTCTTTTTGATTCTTCTCTCTGCTCTGCCGAAAACTCATTGAGCCATACAGATGGTAACAGACCTTTTGGCCCAACTCGTTCAAACTGACCAGTTTTCCTGTATACTTAAGAGGGAAATCAGGAGGGCAAAAAGGGGAGATGAGATAGCTTTGGCAAATAGAATTAAGGAGAATCCAAAGCGTTTTTACAAATATATTAAGGACAAAAGGGTAACTAAGGAGAGAATAGGGCCCCTTAAAGATCAGCAAGGCGGCCTTTGTGTGGAGCTGCAGAAAATGGGGGAGATACTAAATGATTATTTTGCATCATTATTTATTGTGGAAAAGGATATGGAAGATGTAGACTGTAGGGAAATAGATGGTGATATCTTGCAAAATGTCCATATTATAGAGGAGGAAGTGCTGGATGTCTTGAAACGGTTAAAGGTGGATAAATCCCCAGGACCTAATCAGGTGTACCCTAGAATGTAGTGGGAAACTAGAAAAATGATTGCTGGGCCTGTTAATGAAATATTTTATCATCGATAGTCACAGGTGAGGTGCCGGAAGACTGGAGGTTGGCTAACGTGATGCCACAGTTTAAGAAGGGTAGTAAGGACAAGCCAAGGAACTATAGACTGATGAGCCTGATGTCAGTGGTGGGCAAGTTGTTGGAGGGAATCCTGAGGGACAGGATGTACATATATTTGGAAAGGCAAGGACTGATTAGGGATAGTCAACATGGTTTTGTGTGTGGGAAATCATGTCTCACAAACTTGATTGAGTTTCTTGAGGAAGTAACAAAGAGGCAGAGCAGTAGATGTGATCCAAATGGACTTCACTAAGGCGTTCGACAAGGTTCCCCATGGGAGACTGATTAGCAAGGTTAGATCTCATGGAATACAGGGAGAACTAGCCATTTGGATACAGAACTGGCTCAAAGGTAGAAGACAGAGGGTGGTGGTCCACATTGCTCTAAACCTTTCCTAGCTCTGTACCTGTCCAAATGAATTTTAAGTGTTGTAACAATACTCGCCTCCACCACTTCCTTTTTCCATATACGCCCACCTTCTGTATGAAAAGATTGCCCCTCAGATCCCTTTTTAAATCTTTCCATTCTCACCTTAAACCTCTGCCCTGTAGTTTTGGACTCCCTTATCCTGGGGATAAGACCTTGCCAACTCACCTTATCTATGCCTCTCATGATTTTATAAACCTCTTATAAGATCACATCTCACCCTCCAGGGGAAAAAGTCCCAGCCTATTCATCCTCTCTTTAGAACTCAAACCAGTCTCGGCGATATATTTGTAAATTTGTTTGCACCCTTTCCAGTTTAAAAACATCCTTCCTACATCAGTTGACTGAAATTCAGTTCACTTGTATATCCCCATATCTGGCTTCATCTTTTTTTCATGTTGGATAATCCACACTTGAGTCTTTCATTAAAATATGTGGAACTTCCAGGAAGGAGTAAATGAAGCCAGAGAAAAAATGGGTGGCCTGGTGCCTCAGTGGTTAGCACTGTTATCTCATAGTTCCAGGGATCTGGGTTCGATCCCATCTTCGGGTGACTATGTGTGTGGAGTTGGCACATTCTCCTGTGTCTGCATGTGTTTCCTCTGGTTGCTCCTGTTTGGTGCTGTAATCCAAAGATGTGCAGGTTAGGTGAATTGGCAATTCTAAATTGCCCATTGTACTCAGGGGTGTGTAGGTTAGGCACATTAGTCAGGGTTACATGTAGGGGAATGGGTCAAGGTGGGTTACATTCTGGATGGTTGGTGTGGACTTGTTGGGCCGAAGGCCCTGTTTCCACACCGTAGGGGTTCAAATTTTAAATTTAAATGGGCAATTTCAGGCATTTTGGTGACTTGTTGCTATCAGTTCAGACTGTGTCTCCTCCAATGATACTTTCATGAGCTGGGGTTCGAACTGATCAGGTTGTCATTATGGCCATTTGAAGTCAGTGCTTTTTTGTTTTTTTTTAAAAAAAAAATGCATTTAGAAAACGCGATAGACAAAAGGCCAGTAACTTTAGGACCTTTAGATTAAATTCTGTAATGGGGAAAATGTTTGAATAGATCATCAAGGAAAAAATTGTGAGAAATTATCCAATTGGCCAGATGCAGCATGGGCTTACAAAAGGCAGGTCATGTTTAACTAATTAACTGGAATCCTCTGAGGACATTATGAGTACAGTGGACAACAGGGAACTGGTAGATGTGATGTACTTGGATTTCCAGAAGGAATTCGACTAGATGCCACACAAAAGGCTGCCGCGTAAGATAAAGGTGCATGGTATTACAGGGAATGTATAAGCATGAAAATTGGATTGGTTAACTAACAGGAAGCAAACAGTGGGGACAAATTTGTGTTTTTCTGGCTTGCGGTCAGTGGCTAGTGGTGTGCTTCAGAGTTCGGTGGTGAGTCTTACAATTTATATACATGATTTAGAGCTGGGGACTAAGGTAGTGTGTCAAAGTTTGCAGATTACACTAAGATAGGTGGTAGAGCAAAGTGTTCAGAGGACACTGAAAGTCTGCAGAAGGGTGGGAAAGACTCTGGCAGATGGATCACAATGTTGATAAATGTGAGGTCATCCATTTTGGTAGGAATAACAGCAAATTGGGTTAGTATTTAAATAGTGAAAAATTACTGCATGCTGCTATGCAGAGGGAGCTGGGTGTCCTTGTGCATGAATCACAAAAGGTTGGTCTGCAGGCGCAGCAGGTAATTAAGAAGGCAAATGGAATATTTTCTTTCAATGATAGAGGGATTGAGGTTAAAAACCGAGAGGTTATGTTGTAGCTGCACAGGGTTCTGAAGAGGCCACACCTGGAGTACTGTATACAGTTTTGGTCTCTTTACTTGAGAAAGATGTACTAGTGCTCAATGGAGTGCAGAAGAGGGTCACTAAGTTGATTCAGGAGTTGAAAGGTGGCTTATGAGAAGAAATTGAGTAGACCAAGATTATACTCATTGGAATTTAGAAGAATGACGGGTATCTTATAGAACCATAAAAAATTACGAAGAGAAAAGATAAAAATGACGCTGGAAGGTTGTTTTTACTGATGAATGAAGCTAGAACTGGGGACATAGCCTCAAAATACCCGGGAGAAAGTTTAGAACTGAGTTAAAGAGGAACTTCTTTACCCAAAGGGTTGTAAATCAGTGGAATTCCCTGACCAGTGAAGCAGCTGAGGTTTCCTCAGTAAATGCTTTAACTGATTTTTGAACAGTAAAGAAACTAAGGATTATGGTGAGCGGGCACGTAAGTGGGGCTAAGTCTATGAAAAGATCAACCATGATCTTATTGAATGGCAGAACAGTCTCAACAGACAAGATGGCCTACTCCTGTTTCTACTTATTATGTCCTTACGTTCTTCAGTAACATTTTTAGAATCAGCTGATGAAAGTTGAAAATCAATAAACAGCTTTGGTCACATTTTTAAAAATTCTTGGATTGTCAGAGGCTGAGGGGTGACTTTATCGAGGTTTATAAAATCATGAGGGGTAATGGATAGGGTAAATAGACAAGGTATTTTCCCTCGGGTGGGGGTGTCCAGAACTAGAGGCCATAGAGTTATGGTGAGAGGGGAAAGATAGAAAAGAGACCTAAGGGGCAACTTATTCAAGCACAGGGTGGCGCGTGTATGAGTTGTCAGCGGAAGTGGTGGAGGCTGGTACAATTACAACATTTAAAAGGCATCTGGATGGGTACATGAATAGGAAGGGTTTAGCGGGATATGGGCTAAGTGCTGGCAAACGGGACTAGATTAATTTGGGATATCTGGTCGGCATGGATGAGTTGGACCGAAGGGTCTATTTCTGTGCTGTGCATCTCTATGACTCTATATTTGGTAGCTCTGTGTGCAGTTACCTTCAGTTCTTGAGATCGTCATAAGTGATTTCTTCTGGGCAAGACTTTAGTCACCTGCCCCAGTAATTCCAAGCGTGGTATTGTATCAGATCTCCAAGGTGATATATAAATGCAAGCTGTTGCCAAGATTACAGTGACTGACTCCAGATATAAAAGGCTGATATAGTGTAACGTAGCCAACATGTTATAGTGGATCAGACCAAAACTTGTTCAGAGGAATGATCAAAAACCCCAAAGGTGCTCCCTTCCGACACGTGTCACATTGCAATCAATCAGTTCACTGTCAAAGTTTCCCCGGAGGCTGTACCACATTGTAGAAGTTTAATCAATTTTGTGTAAAATCAATGTTTTCAGTCTACGTTTCAGGGTTTTTTTTATTTAGATTGAGGTGTATCTAAATTGAATGTTGAATGAATGATTGAAAAGCCTATGGCACGAAGTTTTGTAAATTGGCTTCTTTTAACTGAAGTTGACTGGAATTCTGCTGCGAGAATAAGGTTTTTTTTTAGCAAATCTGTCACGTTTGCGAAGAGTTCAAGGTTGTTAGTTGCTCAATAGGATATTAATGCTTTTATTGGAATTCACACCAAGTTATTTTTTTACAATGAATCAAGGTAACTTTGCTGGGGATTCACAAGAGTTCTATTAATTCCCATTCATTCAGGGAATAGATTTTCCTCATGGATGCTTTATTGGAGTCATGTTGGTGAGTGTTTCTAAACTCCATCGCACTCTGCCATAAACGTAGACTGCTATCTTATACTCTGGATTAGTGGTGCTGGAAGAGCACAGCAGTTCAGGCAGCATCCAAGAAGCAGCGAAGTCGACGTTTCGGGCAAAAGCCCTTCATCAGGAATAAAGTTTTATTCCTGATGAAGGGCTTTTGTCCGAAACGTCAATTTTGCTGCTTCTTGGATGCTGCCTGAACTGCTGTGCTCTTCCAGCACCACTAATCCAGAATCTGGTTTCCAGCATCTGCAGTCATTGTTTTTACCTTGCTATATTATACTGTCCCTTTTCCTTCTTCCTGCTTTTCCACTCCCAGTTCTGAGCTGCAGACACCAGACACTCTGACAGATGTGGGACCACTGTTAATCTCTGCCCTGGTCTGGGTGCACAAGTGCAGAAGATGATTTACATTTTTAATATCCCTCACGAGGTAAAATTACCCTCTGAGCAATTATGGATGGACAATAAATGCTGCCGAGCCAGTGGCACCCTTATCCTGTGAATGAATTTTTAAAAATGCAGTCTATAAACAAAATCAGAGAAACCCAGCAGGTCTGGCACCATCTGTGTTAAGAGAAATTCGAGTTAACATATCAAGTCCAGTAACCCTTCTTCAGAACAGTTCTGATGAAGGGTCACTGGACTTGAAATGTTAACTCTGATTTCTCTCCACAGTTTCTTGATTTTGATTTTATTGTCATGTGTATTTTACAGTAAGAATACAATAAAATACAGTAGAAACCTTTCATTTGTTGCTTTGAAATGGCACCATTTTGAATAATTTAAAAAGGAAAAAAAGGAAAGATATAGTTGAAGAAAGTCCATCAATCCTGATCCAGCTCATCACCGTCAATGAAGCCTGCACCACCAACCCTCCACCACTGTTTCACCACGGTCTACATGATAACTGGGGTGGCATGGTTATTCAGTGCTTAGCACTGTGCCAGGGACCTGGGTTCAATTCCAGCCTCGGTGACTGTCCTTGTGGAGTTTGCACATTTTCCCATGTCTGTGTGGGTTGTGTTCGGGTGCTTCGGTTTCCTCCCACAATCCAAAGATGTGCAGGTTAGAATGAATTGGCCGTGCTAAATTGTCCCATAGCATTCAGGGATGTGTAGGTGGGTGAATTAGTCATGGGAAATGTAGAGTAACAGGGTAGGGGTCTGGGTGCGATACTCTTTGGAGGGTTGGTATGGACTTGTTGGGCCAAATGGCCAGTTTCCACACCGTAGGGATTCTATTTTGCCAGACCTGCTGTATTTTTCCAGCAATTCTGTTTTTGTTTCTGATTTCCACGATGCACAATTCTTTCAGTATTATTGTGAAATGCAAACCATCTCCGTCAACAGGGAACCAGTTCCCCATTTCGCCATTTACTTTTCACCTCACCAATTAGTATGGCGACCTGCTCACATTTTCATGCTCTTTGTTACAGATCTGTTCCATTCCTGGCTGTACTCAACTAATAGCTGCTGCTAACATCTAAAAATTGCAACAATTGACCTTCGTAATAACTTCTGGACAGCCTGGAGAAGTTGGGCCTGTTTTTCTTGGAAAGGAGAAGGCGGAGAGGATACCTTTTCAAAGTTTCCAATATCATGAGGGGTTTGCATCAATTAGGTATGGAGAAGATGTTCACCCTCATAAGCAGACGGAGAAACAGGATAGCACAGTTTTAATGTATTTTTCAAAAAAGCAAATGCGTCGTGAGAGAAAAAAATGAATTCATGCAACAAACTGTTGGCATTTCAAACACTTTATCTGGAAGTGTGGGGCAGGCAGGTTCTGTTGAGGCATTCACGAGGGCATTGGACAATTATTTTACACGGGAATAATGTACAGTAAAAGGCAGGGGTTGGACACATCGATTTAGATCTTACCTACCTTCCCTTGGGAAAAAAAGAACCAGAAATGACATCACCCATCTTGAGAAACAAAGATCTATAAATAGAGAGGTGGGACATACCACCAGTGCTTCACTGGAAACTCTCACTGATGATGTTACCTAGAGTGGTGATGAAAGGTCTGAAAACAGATCTTCCAGCTTAGCGAGCTAACTTACATACTTTCTGAGTATTTCTGAGTCGTCACCTACAAGTCTGGCATTTTATTGCCCATGTGCAGTAGTCACTGAGAATCCAATGGTAGATATAACAGTATGTCCCGAAAGCCTGTTATGAAAATGTTCCCACAGCCTTGTTCAGTAGTCAGTTATAGACTTCGACCAAGTGGGCGGCATGGTGGCGTGGGCGGCATGGTGGCACAGTGGTTAGCACTACTGCCTCACAGCGCCAGAGACCCGGGTTCAATTCCCGCCTCAGGCGACTGACTGTGTGGAGTTTGCACGTTCTCCCCGTGTCTGCGTGGGTTTCCTCCGGGTGCTCCGGTTTCCTCCCACAGTCCAAAAGATGTGCAGGTCAGGTGAATTGGCCATGCTAAATTGCCCGTAGTGTTAGGTAAGGGGTAGATGTAGATGTAGATGTAGGGGTATGGGTGGGTTACGCTTCGGCGGGGCGGTGTGGACTTGTTGGGCCAAAGGGCCTGTTTCCACACTGTAAGTAATCTAATAAAAAAAAATGGTGATACACTGGGAGAATTGCAAGCAAGTGAGGGCAATACCAGTTGACAATGACAGGACATTTTTCTGAAGCCATATCTGATGTTAAACATGACAGTGGCTGAAAACCGATGATTGAGTTCAAACAGACAGAGTGATTAGGGCAGCGACTTGGCACAACAAGAGGATTGACTGTTCGGATGACCATTCCTGACACCAGCGGTGTGGCGGGGCAAGATGAGAGGTGTGCAGCAAAATTCTCAGTACCTTTTCACATGGACTTCTAATGCCATGCATGCACAGAGATTCAGCACTGCCCACTTGCAGAAGATAGGAAAACTGCTCATTAGCCAACCACATCCCGGAGGACGTACTGAGAAAAGGGCTGGATCATGTACAAGAGCTGGGCTGACTCCAGCAGCACCTCTGCCTCTGCACCTGCAGGCCCAAACGCTGATGCACAATGATTGAGATCATAGCTCTGGGATGAGACAAAACTGCACATGCTCGATGCAGGTGCCCTTAACTGTTGAACAAATGCTGAGCAAGCCTGACTAAGAGGACAGATTTTAAGGTGGAATTTCTTTAGTTCAGTCTGACTATTAGAAGAAATTTGATGCCGAAATAGATAAGTTGTTTAGATGCTTGCACCATGTTTCAAATCTCTCTGGTAAGACCATAACCAGAGGAAATATAAGTAAATGTAATGTTTCTGAGCAATCAATTCAGGAGAAAAAAGTGGGGGTTCCATTGAATTGTTTGCCTCATTGACATGTGCCCTGTCACTGAAAAGGTTGGGAACCACTGCCTCGCATATTCCAAAGCGAATGAAATGCAGTCAGTCTGCTCAGAGTGGACATCAGAGACAAGCCCCTTGAAGAGATGTGAATGGGCCGTTCACACTGGAGGAACAACATCTCATCTTCAGACCGGGAACTTTACAACCTTCTAGACGTAATATTGAGTTCAACACCTTCAGATTGTGAATGCACTCCCATTCCTTCCCTTTCTTTTAGCTTTTCTTGTTGCATTCTCTGTTACCATATCCTCTCTCCCCTCACCCCACTCCAGTGTCTGTCCTTCCCAGTCTGGCAGTAAGACATAAAATTGTTTTACCATTCTCACATTCCCATCACTTAATCTGCAGCCTCTCTCCCCCAGCACTCCACCCCCTCGCTATTGCTAACTGTCCCCTCCACCCTTCACGTCAGCTCTGATGAAGAGTCATCTTGACTTGAAATGTTAGCTCGCTCTCTCTCTTCATGGATGCTGCCTGACCTGCTGTGATTTCTAGTATTTTTTGCTATTTTCAGAACAGATGCCAGCATCTACTGCAATTTGCTCCTCCATTTATAAATCATCTGGGAGCAGAAGGGTGGTTTGTTTGTTGAATACAGTCAAACTCCAATGTTTGCTTTTTTTTCTTTGATCTCTTAAATAGAATTGCTCTGTTAAAGGTACCTTTATCAACCAGTAACCTGTGAAACATAAAGTTACCTTTAAGAGAGCTATTTTCCAGACACTCTGCAGTTGCTGGTGGCTTGGCAGTTCTCCTGCCAACTGTTCAATTTTCCCCAGTCTTATATTCCCAAAGCATCGGATTGTGTCATTGGCTTTTAAGATTATCAATGTACTAAATTCAAACTTGATTGGAGTTTGGTACTTTTTGGAGTATAATTTAAACTGATTGGTCTAATTCGAATCCGTTTTGTCATTTCCAGGTAACCAGCTATCCTCGCGACTGGATCAAAAGGTTACACTAAATCTTGTTCAGAACACTGGTGCTGTCAGGTAGTTCTGCTAGCTTTTAACTCTCTTAAAGGTACAGTACATCCACATCTTCATAACATCTTCATATGCTACTGTACAGAACCGAACTGCTTTAGAGACTATGCACATAAAAATACTTTTATGAATAAGGTATATTTTTGAAATAAAATCGGGGGTTCAAGCATTACATGTGATCACCTCAGACAATGAAAGCCATCTGAGAGAAGAACTCATTCAGTCATAAACTAATATGGTATACATTGGACCTAACGGAGACAATTTTCACTGTGATTTCCCAAAGGGTGCTCAATAATTACCTGAAGAAAAAAGATTTACATGGAAAAAGAAGGGAATTCATTGAGCTGCCCTCACAGAGATCCAGGCTGCTCACAGCTGGCCAAATAGCCTCCTGCGTTGCTGTAACCAGCCTATGGTTTCTACAGAAGGTGGAGTGCACAGCCCGGGCCATCACAGAAGCCAACCTTCCATTCATGGACTCCATTTACACAGCTTACTGCCGCGGAAAGGCTTCCCAAATCATCAAAGACCTCTCCTACTCTGGTAATGATCTCTTACAACCTCTTCCGTCAGGCAGAAGATACAGAAGCTTGAACCCATGCACCAACAGGTTTAGGAACAGCGTCTTCGCTGCCATTATTTGACTGATGAATGGACTCTCCAGCCTCAATAAGCAAGGTAACCTGTATGCCTCTGCCCAAGTCTTTTTGATCTGTACATCTTTGCTTCCTATGATTCTCTTTACTCCTCGTGAACAAAGCTGTTCAACGTACTTCAGTGCACATGACAATAAATAAATCAAATCAAATGGTTTCAATTCCTGGCCTGTTTATTTGAATCTCCTTGCATTGTTGCTGATAAAGCCCTTGCTATAATATCACCAGCTCTGCCCTGCACTCCTTCCGCTCCTCTGTTATTTATGACAGAAAGAGAGAGTTCACTTGTGAGCAGGAGCTAGGGTGACTGCCTGTCCTAGTTTCACAACATTGTATAGACAGAATGCTAGCAAAAAAACAAATTGCTGGCGTGTTGACCTCTGAGAGGGCAGTCCAGATACATCTGGTTATGAAAGGCTCCATGCACCGTTGAAACCTCATTCAGACTGCTCGACAACATCTTGCCTGATTCACACGGGGTAAACCTTCCCCTCCCCAAATGTTCCAACTTCAGAATGATGGCGAGGGATGGTGTACTTAATTGTCTACATTTAACCATTTTACACTCAGAATGGTGAACTTACAGGGAGAAAGTGAGGACTGCAGATACTGGAGATCAGAGCCGAAAAATGTGTTGCTGGAAAAGTGCAGCAGGTCAGGCAGCATCCAAGGAGCAGGAGAATCGATGTTTCGGGCATAAGCCTTTCTTCAGGAAAGAAGGTGAACTTACAGCCAGGTTGTCTCTAGCAGATATGATCCCTTTAGATTTAGATTACTTATAGTGTGGAAACAGGCCCTTCGGCCCAACAAGTCCACACCGACCCTCTGAAGAGCAACCCACCCAGACCCATTCCTCCACATTTACCCCAGGGTAAATCCCAAATTTTCCAACTCTAAGATTGAGACGTAGGTTAGGCATCAGGGCCATGTAGATGTCCTAAATTAAACGAGTACCTACAATTGCCTGGGAACTTCCAAAAACGTGGCATGTGGAACTTTACAGAAATGAGGAGGAGTCAAGAGACTTTGTGGGGTTCCAATCAAAGTATCTTAACAATTAACCAAAAAAGGTTAGAGGAATTAAGACCTGTTGTAACTCCTGGATAACTATTAAACTGTCCAACCTCTCCCCCACCCCATTCACCCTTCGTTCGACAACGCCCCCCCCATGAAGACTCAGCCCGATCTCTGATTCACATTGACTCCCATCAACACAGCTCCAAAACCCAAATAACCCCCTCCAAAAATCACCCATGACCCCTGGCTGGGCTCGATCCAACCTCACACTCAACTCCACCCCTCCCTCTCACACCTCTGACCCCCCCTGTAGATGTGACACACCCCACATCCATCCCATCCACACAGCCACACTCTCCCAGGCACAGCTTAACCCTTCTGAAAGCACCTTCCCACCACACTCCCCCATCTTCGAACAGCCTGGGCACCTGGCAATGGCTCTCTGAAAAAACCCATCCTCTTCGACTCCCCAGGGACTCACAGACAGCCCCCAACTCTTGCAACCATGATCAACCCCCTCCATCGCCGCTCGATTTACCTTAAGTGTTTGCCAGCTCATGTCATCTTAACCTTTTGCCTACTTGCCACCTTTCCTCCTCACCCACCTCTCCTTACCCACTCCCAGCTGCCACTTGACATTCCCCACCCCTCCCCCCCCACTCATGAATCTCACATCCTATTGCCCATTCAGGGGACACCACAAACATCAGATACCAAGCATGCTGACCCCACATCCAATGCCCTCCCTCTTCACCCATCCAGCACCAATATTCCCCACTCACTTGGAACCCATCCATTCATTTACACACTTGCCTGCTCTCACTCGCTGTGAAAGTGTCTTCATGTGTAGTAGAAATGACCATGGAAAGTGAAAGGGTTTGAGACTGCTGCACAAGTGGAGCACCTTAATGGACTGCTCCAGATGGACTGAGCTGAGGAAGCTCCTGGACTCTATGTGGAGAGCTCCTGTGATAGCAGGTCATTACTGCTTAATCCATGTAGAGGATTTCTGATCCTTTCCAAACGATCTAGGCCAATGTCTTTTATCATGACTAATGACAAAACCACAGGAAGCGCGAGGAAATTATTTCTATCTAACGAAGAGTGATTTGGAAAGATGGAAAGATGATGGAAACCGAACCCATAGTAACTTTAGAGAACAAATTTTGATGAACGCTTAAATTGGGCAAAAGTTGCAGGGATATGAACAAATTGAAAATCACTTTCAACAAGCTAGTGCAGGAACAATGGGTTGAATGGCCTTCTCTTGGTGTGACATTGCCTCCACTTGATGCTGCAATACTCAAGTCGCATAAGAAACTGGGTGTACATGTTGTCGCATTGAGGAATCGAATGGTCACCTATTTCAGCTATCACTTATAAGTATTACATTCGTCAAGCACTTGACACTGGTCTCCTTCCTATCAGAAAGATGTTTGAAACTTGAAAGGGTTCAGAAAAGATTTATAAGGATGTTGCCAGGGTTGGAGGATTTGAGCTATAGGGAGAGGTTGAATAGGCTAGGGCTGCTTTCCTTGGAGCGTCAGAGACTAAGGGGTGACCTTATAGAGGTTTATAAAATCAAGAGGGGCAGGGATAGGGTAAATAGGCAAAGTCTTTTCCCTGGGGTGGGGGAATCCAGAACTAGAGGGCATAGGTTTAGGCTGAGAGGGGAAAGATATAAAAGACACCTAAAGGGCAACTTTTTCACGCTGAGGGTGGTACGTGTATGGAATGAGCTGCCAGAGGAAGTGGTGGAGGCTGTACAACTGCAACATTTAAAAGGTTTCTGGATGGGTATATGAATAGGAAGGGTTTGGAGGGATATGGGCCAGGTGCTGGCAGGTGGGACTAGATTGGTTTGGGATATCTGGTCGGCATGGACGGGTTGGGCCGAAGGTTCTGTTTCCGTGCTGTACATCTCGATGACTCTCTGACCTGAGATAATATTAAGCAACCAAGTTACAAAAGAGTTGCAATCTTTCAGTAGAGTTTCATGCATCAAGTAATCTGAGGTAAGATGGAATATGTGACCTTTATATCCTCAGGATACATGCTAGAATTCAGTATTGAAACCACATGCCTGCCTCTGAAAGGCATGTGATGTTGCACATCTGTGAGACTCCACCATCCTATGTTAGTGTTAAGAATACTAAGGGATCACTGGATAATCATTTGAAAGATATTAACTTTTGCAACCGACTAGACATAGACTTCAATGTCTTTCTGGTTGGTCAATACGGGGCAGCAAGGTGGCACTGCTGCCTCACAGCACCTGGGTTCAATTCCACCCTCGGGCGGCTGTCTCTGGAGCTTGCACATTCTCCACGTTTCTGTGTAGGTTTCCTCTGTGTGCTCTGATTTTCTCCCAGAGTCCGACGATGTGCAAGTTAGGTGGATTGGACTTGGGAAATTGCCCATAGTGTCTGGGGATGTGCAGGCTAGGTGGGTTAGCCATGGGAAATGCAATGTTACAGGGACAGGCAGACTGGAGCTGGGAGGGATGCTCTTTGGCCGATCAGTGTGGACTCCATGGGCTGAATGGTCTGCTTCCACACTATATGGATTCGATGCTTTCTGTGAACAGTAAATCATAGAATTAAATAATCCCAAATTCAATCATTGCTTTATGATACCATAAGGCTAGGGGGAATGAGACAAAGATGTCCTCCAAGTCTCTCTAAAAAGAAACGCAACTTCCTCATTGACCCATCTTGCCTAAGATTGCCCGAAGTGGAGAGGAAGCCAACCCCATCTCAAGTGTCTCAGACAGACCCACGTAGAGGCCAAGCACAAACAACAGACTTTCAAATACACAAGCATCCTAGCCCTACCTATCTCCAAACAGCACTTGCCCAACCCGCAGCTGGGTGAGCAGATCCAGAACTGGAACTGTTCAGCCTCCTTAGGAAGCACAATGCTAGAGTCGAAGAAAACCATCTTCGGTCCCCAGGGGTTGCCCAGGAAAAAGACAGCAACAAAAATGCGGGAACAGCTGTTTTCAACTGGAACACCAACTGCAATCTTCTCCAAATATTGCTGTGTTAAGGAGGACCTCGGGTATGGCCTCACGATTGAATCTAAGGTTCCTTGCCTGAAGTTTGCTTGTGATCCCCAGAGTAGGACAGCATTGGCTTCAGCCTGAAAATTTAGCCGCCAATGCTCAAGACTTCACTTTGCACTAATTGGCTGCCTCATTTGCATCTCTTACAATAGTGACCATACGACATTGGTTGTAAAGCACTGTGGGATGAACTGAGTTTATATAAGGCACTATACGAATGCAAATCTCTCTGTTTTCTACACTTATCAATCTCCCTATTAAAATATCCATTGACCCACTTAAATCAGGAGATGAAGAAGAGGATTGATGTCTTGAGTATGCAATGAGCAAAAGAATATTGAATCATAGGATGAACACAGCACATAGGGAGACCCTTTGGCCTGTCATATTCACACTGGACACAGCACATAGGGAGACCCTTTGGCCCATCAAATTCACACTGGACACGGCATATAGGGAACCCTTTGGCCTGTCAAATTCGCACAAGACACAGCACATAGGGAGACCCTTTGGCCCGTCAAATTTGCACTGCCTTCACTGCACGAGCAATTCAGCTAATTCCATTCTCCCAAGAGGAACCTCGCAATTCTTTTTCAATGTCCCCCATCGAAAGTCATCGTGATTATGGTCACCAGTGTGGTGCTGGAAAAGCACAGCAGGTCAGGCAGCATCCGAGTAGCAGGAGAATGGATGTTTTGGACATATGCCCTTTGTCACAATTATGTTTGTCACTATCACATTTCCCAGCAGCGCATTTCAGATCCGGACCATGCTCCATGTAAAACAGGTTTCCCTCATGTCACCTTTGATTCTCTTGCCAATCATCTTAATTCTGGCACGCTGAAGGGAACAATCTATTCTGGGTGAGTTTCATGATTTTGCACACCTCTTTCAAATCTCCTCTCAAACTTCTCTCCACCAAAAATAGCAACTCTACCTCTCTGATTTATTCTTGTAACTGAAGTAATAACCATGAATTAAACTAAGGAATAACTTTATGACCACAGTCATCGAAGTACTCTGAAACGCAACGATCTCTGAGCACTAGCTTTTCCCTGGAGTATCGGAGGCTGAGGAGTGACCTTGTAGAAATTTATAAAAGCATGAGGGGCATAGATATGGTGAATAGACAAGGGCTTTTTCCCAGGGTAGGGGAGTTGAAAACTAGAGGGCACACTTTTAAGGGGAAAGATTTGAAAGGGATGTAACTTTTGCATGCAGAGAGTGGTGTGTGTGGAATGAACTGCCAGAAGAAATGGTGAAGACTGAGACAATTAGAACATTTAAAATGCATCTGGATGGGTATATGAATAGGAAGAGTTTAGAGGGATATAGGACAAATGCTGGCAAATGGAATTAGATTTATGCAGGGTATCTGGTTGGCATGGATGATTTGGATTGAAGGATCTCTTTCTGTGCTGTATGACTAGATCTTGCTCCATTCTGGTAATGCAGGAAGGAAACCAGTGGCCCAGGAAGATAAAGTGTTTGCCAACCCTTCAAGAAAATCTCAATGTGTTGCTCAGCGATACTGTGCCTTTTGGTTATCTACTATCTTCCCTCTCCAAAAATACTAGAACCGCAGGGGTCAATCCCTTAAAGTACAGTTTGAGTCCACAAACCTGCAATCTGAACTATACTCTGTGAAGCTCGGTGCACAAATGCTGCTTTTTCTAAGAGCTTGACTTTGATGTATACCAAACTGCAAAACAGACATCACCCAGTTGCTGTATTCTGTCCGTCTCAGTGAAAAAGCACTCAGATTAGATCTGGATCAATGGCTGCTTCAGCAGTTACGGCAAGCAAATAGCTTCAGAAAGTGATCAGATTGGAACCAGGAACAAGGCCTTCAGTGACAGCTCAGCCTCAATGGCTTGTTCTCTTCATCCAATTCACAAGATCTTGATGTCTTTTAAATGTCTGTTGCCCATATCCCAACTTGCTTCATGCGTATATTGACTCCAGTTTAAGCAACACCTTGATTATAACATCTTAATTCGCATTTCTCAGTTCCTCTGACACCTTGTCCCTCCTTACCCTCCTTACAGTTTGGAAGCAGGTCATTTGGCCTATTGTATTGATTTAGCGTGGTCAATCCACCTAAGCTGCATTCCTTTGCACTGTGGGAGGAAACCCACACAGACACAGGGAGAATGTGCAAATTCCACACAGGCAGTCCCTGGACGGTGGAATCAAACCCGAGTCCCTGGCTCTGTGAGGCAGCAGTGGTAACCACTGTGTCATCGCACCAACATAGCCAGTTATATCATCCTGACATTTCATTGGTCCTCCAATTCTGGTCTCTTGCACATGGTGACTTTAATCACCATCAGTAGCTGGTTCTTCACTTGCCTCAATCTTATGCTCTGGGATTTGATCACAAATCCTTCCTCACTTTCCACTTTAAGAAGTTCCTTAAAAATCACACTGAACAGTGTCCCAAAATATCCTTATCTATATCAAACTTCCTTGGATCACGTTCCTGTGAAGCACCTTGAGATATTTTGCAATATTAAAGGTGCTCTATAAATATAAATTGTTGCTGTTGTTCTCATTCTTTCTTCTATTTACTGCTATCAATACAATGTCAGATGAACCACAGCACTGGCTCCTTTACCAATGGAACTAAGACCAGCTGATTGTGTCAACTTTAAAATGAATGGGTTTAATTTGCTCTTTCCACTACCTTTAGTGTACTGATTAACAAGTTTGCATAAATTCCTGTCTGCCTTTACTTAGCATAGCCTTTAGCTTCTTCAAAATGAAGGAAGCTGGTTAATGACTTGATTAAAAATTTCCCAGATGGGAATTTATGTGAATGTATTAGGTAAAGTGCTGAAAATAAAACACCCAGAGGAAATTAAAGCCATAAGTCTAAAACCACTTTCTTCTGGCTTGTCTACTTTGTCTCAATCCTCTTCTATAAAATGTAAAAAGAAATCCATTAAAGAAGCAACAAAGTCAACTTTCATTTAACGAAACAAAGGAAAACACGAATATGTGGTTTTGAATCATGTGAGCTCCAAGATTACAATTTAAATTTTGAAGTTGCCCGTAAAAAGAAAAACATGATTCCACTTGTCAATAAAAAATATTCCACAAGATTCATAATTAAAGGCAAGAACAAAGAATAAATAATTTCTCCGACTGCTGTTTTGTAAAAATAAAACATCCAAATAGCTTTCACTTTACTTGAATGTATATCTAATCATGTTTTGTTCCAGATAAAATCAAGTGATTTGCTTTTACCTGTATGACAATTTCATTTTAAATCAAAAAGAAAAACTAGTTTTATTTTAAGCCTTGAATCTTTACATCAAGGCAGGAACTAATCTTTCAAAAGATGTCCTCTGTTTCTGTCTCTGAACAGAATCTGTTTGACTTAGAAAGTCTTTATTTCGGATTAGTATGCTCCTCAATCTCTTTCAGTGTGCGAGGAAGCAATGATTATGTCATGACTCATAATGACAGCCATTCGGGCTCATTCCTCTTTGAATCAATTGGTTGATTTATATAGTTTTTTTCTCCTCTTTATTCTCATGGATCAAAGTTTGAATAAAAGCCGACCCTGGTTGAGAGTCATCAACTTCTGCAAAAGTCATATGGTAGCATCATGGAATTCACAGCACTCAAAAAGGCTGTTCCATCCATCGCGCCTACACTGATCTGGCTGTTGAAGTAAAACTGTCCCATTTCCCTACCCATTGCACAGATACTTTGGTACACTTTAGATGCAATAACCTTTTAAACAATGTTACGCTTTACAATGTATTTACTTTATAGAAACTGACCAGTCAGAACAACAGGTCCTTATAGGTGTAATTTTCCATGCTAACCCTTTTCACTCATAGGATGTGGGCTTTGCTGGCAGAGTCAACATTTATTATCCTCCTTAGTTTACTTGCGAAGGTGTTGATGAAGCTGCCTTCTTAAACCGCTGCAGTCCATGTGCCACATGCAGACCCACAAAGCTGTTGGGAAGGGTTAGGATGGGTATTCCAAGATTTTATCCTAGCAACAGTGAAGGAACAACAATATGTTTTCAAGTCAGGACAGTGACTGGCTTGGAACGGAATTTTCAGGTGTTGGTGTTCCCCTGTATCTGCTGGCCTTGTCCCCCTAGATCGTATTGTGTGCGGTTTTGGGCCCCACATCTCAGGAAGGATGTACAGGCTATGGACCGTATTCAGAAGAGGTTCAAGAGAATGGTCATAGAGATGTACAGAATGGAAACAGACCCTTCGGTCCAACCCATCCATGCTGACCAGATATCCCAACCCAATCTAGTCCCACCTGCCAGCACCCGGCCCATAGCCCTCCAAACCCTTCCTATTCATATATCCATCCAAATGCCTCTTAAAAGTTGCAATTGTACCAGCCTCCACCACATCCTCTGGCAGCTCATTCCATACATGTACCACACTCTATGTGAAAAAGTTGCCCCGTCGGTCTCTTTTATATCTTTCCCCTCTCATCCTAAACCTATGCCCTCTAGTTCTGGACTCCCCGACCCTAGAAAAAAGACTTTGCCTATTTACACGATCCATGCCCCTCATAATTTTGTAAACCTCTATAAGGTCACCCCTCAGCCTCCGATGCTTCGGGGAAAACAGCCCCAGCCTGGTCAGCCTCTCCCTGCAGCTCAAATCCTCCAACCTGGCAACATCCTTGTAAATCTTTTCTGAACCCTTTCAAGTTTCACAACATCTTTCTGATAGGAAGGAGACCAAAATTGCATGCAATATTCCAACAGTGGCCTAACCAATGTCCTGTATAGCCACAACATGACCTCCCAACTCCTGTACACAATACTCTGAACAGTAAAGGAAAGCATACCAAATGCCTTCTTCACTATCCTATCTACCTGCGACTCTACTTTCAAGGAACTATGAACCTGCACTCCAAGGTCTCTTTGTTCAGCAACACTCCGTAGGACCTTACCATTAAGTGTATAAGTCCTGCTAAGATTTGCTTTCCCAAAATGCAGCACCTCGCATTTATCTGAATTAAACTCCATCTGCCACTTCTCAGCCCATTGGCCCATCTGGTCCAGATCCTATTGTAACCCTCTTCGCTGTCCACTACACCTCCAATTTTGATGTCATCTGCAAACTTACTAACTGTACCTCTTATGCTCGCATCCAAATCATTTATGTAAATGACAAAAAGTAGAGGACCAGTACCGATCTTTATGGCACTCCACTGGTCACAGGCCTCCAGTCTGAAAAACAACCCTCCACCACTACCCTATGTCTTCTACCTTTGAGCCAGTTCTGTATCCAAATGGCTAGTTCTCCCTATTCCATGAGATCTAACCTTGCTAATCAGTCTCCTATGGGGAACCTTGTTGAACGCCTTACTGATGTCCATGTAGTTCACATCTACCACTCTGCCCTCATCAATCCTCTTTGTTACTTCCTCAAAAAACTCAATCAAGATTGTGAGACATGATTTCTCATGCACAAAACCATGTTGACTATCCCTAATCAGTCCTTGCCTTTCCAAATACATGTACATCCTGTCCCTCAGGATTCCCTCCAACAACTTGCCCACCACCGACGTCAGGCTCACTGGTCTATAGTTCCTTGGCTTGTCCTTACCACCCTTCTTAAACAGTGCCACCACAGTAGCCAACCCCCAGTCTTCCGGCACCTCACCTGTTTCTATCGCTGATACAAATATCTCAGCAAGAGGCCCAGCAATCACTTCTCCAGCTTTCCACAGAGTTCTCTGGTACACCTGATCAGGTCCTGGGGAATTATCCACCTTTACCTGTTTCAAGACATCCAGCACTTCCTCCTCTGTAATCTGGGCATTTTGCAAGATGTCACCATCTATTTCCCTACAGTCTATATCTTCCACATCCTTTTCCACAATAAATACTGATGCAAAATACTCATTTAGTATCTCCCTCATTTTCCGTGGCTCCACACAAAGTTTGCCTTGCTGATCTTTGAGGGGCCCTATTGTTTCCTTAGTTACCCTTTTGTCCTTAATGTATTTGCAAAAACTCTTTGGATTCTCCTTAATTCTATTTGCCAAAGCTATCTCATGTCCCCTTTTTGCACTCCTGATTTCCTTCTTAAGTATACTCCTACTGCCTTTATACTCTTCTATGGATTCACTCGATCTATCCTGTCTATACCTTACATATGCTTCCTTCTTTTTCTTAACCAAACCCTCATTTTCTTTAGTCATTCAGCATTCCCTAACCTACCAGCCTTTCCTTTCACCCTTGTAGGAATATACTTTCTCTGGATTCTTGTTGTCTCATTTCTGAAGGCTTCCCATTTTGATCTCTTTCCTCACTATCTCCCTGGATCCCAACCCCACCGCCCCCACCCCACCCTAGGGTGAGAGGGGAAAGATATAAAAGAGACCTACGGGGCAACTTTTTCACACAGAGGGTGGTATGGGTATGGAATGAGCTGCCAGTGGAAATGGTGGAGGCTGGTACAATTGCAACATTTAAGAGGCATTTGGATGGGTATATGAGTAGGAAGGGTTTGGAGGGATATGGGCCGGGTGCTGGCAGGTGGAACTAGATTGGGTTAAGATATCTGATCGGCATGATCGGGTTGGACTGAAGGGTTCGTTTCCATGCTGTACATCTCTATGACTCTGTCTAATGTATTATATCGAAACTGCCGCCTCTTCACAAACTCAATAAACTGTCAGAAATTCCTATAAATCGCCAACTGCCTATATTGTATGATGGTGACCATGTAGCTCTAACATGGTTCAGGAAGACCGCTCACTACCAAGTTCTCAATGACAATTGGGGAATGGGCAGTATACATCACTATCACTTCAGTTGCTAATCAAACAAATCTGAAACTGAATTCCTTGTTACTAATTCACTGACCAGTGGATCAACCTTTGAGTTTTTCCTCTCAAAATCTCACCAAATTCTGAAAAGCAGGGCTGGATGCCCCGATTGGAAAATTGTCCAAAGCATCAATCGTTCTTCCATTGTGTTGGCTATGTAGAAACTGAATTCATGGGGAACAAACTCAGAAACAAAGTCTTCTCTATTGCAATGTGATAGATACGCACAGTTCTCAGGTGGAAATGTAAATTAGTTGCCCTTTCATTGAAAAAACCTTCCTTACTTCTTGGAAACCATTTCGATTTTTCAGCAATGTTTGCTGGTACTGTCAACTGTGGATGACTACACATGTGCTTATTTAGGAACACACGGTTCCTGTCATTAACATCAAAAATTGGACTTTATGTGTGATGTCATGGACAAATGTGTGACCACGCATACACAGCTAAACACGCAATGTTGAACTGGGATTCAATGGTTAGGACTCAGTGCGTGGGATGGATAGAATCCCCTACTCAAAACTGAGAAGGGAAGAGGGCCCAGAAGCAGAGGACAAGGGATGGGACAGGGTTGCAAGGAAAGCCCAGGAGTCAGCAGGCTTCTGTCCCCTTCTGTCGCCCTCTCACACTTCTGTCCCCATCCACCACACTCTTCCCATCACTTTCCTGCTGGTTCGCTCCTGGATCACTCTCCATCCAACAGGCCCCATCCCCACTTGTCTCCCCCCATCTCCCTCTGCCCCCATCTTTCTCCCCTCCATGTCCCACTATCCATATCTCTCTCCCTCCATACTCCGGTTCCCATCTCTCTATCCCCCATACCCTTCTATCCCTATCTCTCTCCCCCATCCCTCATCTGTCCCCATATCTTCCTCTACTCCCCATATCTCTCCCCTACTCCTTCTGTCCCTATCTCTCCCCCACTCCCTCTGTCCCCATATCTCTCACCCCCGCCCCGTCTATCCCCATCTGTCTCCCCCATTCCCTCTGTTCCCATCTCTCTCCCCCACCCCTCTTTGTACCCATCCCTCTCCCCCACCCCCGTCCCTATCTCTCTCCTCCTACCTCTATCTATCCCATCTCTCACTCCCCATCCTTCTCTGTCCCTATCTGTCTTCCCTGCACCCTTCTCTGTACCTATCTCTCTTTCCCTGGCTCTGTCCCCATCTCTCCCAGCCCCTCCATCCTTCTCTCACTCTATCTCTCTCTCCCATCATTCCCTGTTCCCATCTTTTTCCCACCAATCTCATCTGAATTTCATCCCCACCCTGATCCTGATCTTTCTCCCACTCCACCTCAAATCTCTCTCCCACAGTCCAACCCAATCTCTTACCCACCCTCTTGCCCACCATGCCTGTCCAAAATCTGCGCACACATGATTTAAAGCGCTATCTATTGTCTGTCAGTGTCAGCAAAGGCAGCTTTTTTGTATGAGATTAATTGCAGACATCAAGTCTCCAATTCTTAATGAAGTAATGCCTCTTGCCAGTTTAATCCTTTTACTCTGACTTTATCCAGTAGATTTAATTTAACTTTTGAACCTCAGTTACCTCAAATCTGTGTGATTCATCAGACAGAAAATTATCTTCTTGAGTTTGAACTTAGATTTAAAATTCAATTCCTAAACTAAAATTCCCTTCTTCTAAAATGTACAAGTTATGACAGCAGACATATGGGTTAGGTGCACTAACTAGGGGTAAATATAGGGTAGTGGAATGGATCTGAATGGGTTACTTAGCTAAAACTCAAAGACAATGGATCACTGTCAATCTGTTCTCTCCAATTGTCCTGAAGTTGTTTTGCACTTTTCCCACAGCTGCAGGTTGAGATGCAATAGGAATCACCACATAATTGAACAGGTGGGATTTATTAATGGGTCATTCTGCACCTACGAGCATATTGTTGCATGTGAAATATTCATCAGGATATCACGAACTGGGGGGGGGTGCTGATCGACTGCAATATTTCAAGGTGATATAATTGGCCACTTTTAGTTTTGGCACATCAATAGAAAAGTTACTGATCTAAAAGCAACCCGACAGCCAAATTCTTTCTGTGCAATTTCTACTTCTGTCATTAAAATTATACTTTATAATTACTAATTTTCACAACAATCCAGCAATTTCAGTCACCCATTACTGATTGTCACTCTTTTCATGTTCCATTTTAACTTCTTTAATTAACCATCAATTATTCAGCTGCTGTGGTTAGATTTGAACTGAAATAAAATACACATTTCATCAAAGCTTCTCATTTTGCATTCATCAGGACATTCTCAAAGACACCAGTGTTAAGAGGAACAATATTTTATACTGTATTCCAATAGAGTGTTGGTAGGTTAGAAAGTGGACTCTGATTGGTAGCAGCATTGCCATAGAGAATGCGCCAGTTAGATGGTGATTGACAATCAACCACCAAGCTTCTCATACAGTTTAGAATGTTGTTCCCCTTTACCTTGGTATTTTTGCCCTGCTCAGTGAAAGATAAAAAGCTTCAACAAATGCGTCCTCTTTGGCAACATCCAGGTCTCTACTCAAAATGGATATTTGTATGATGGATCATGAATGCATGTCTCTGGATTATTAGTTTAGTAACATGTTCACTATACTACCATGCTTTCCAAATATTTTATGTCATTACAACGACAATGTAATAGTTTTAATGTGTCTTCCCACAAGCAACTGGTAGCTCATCTTTCTCTCTGGTTATTGTTGAAGTGGATGATGGGAAGAGGTCATTCTGTCAGCTCTCTGACTACTTAGCGTCGCTGGGATAGCAAAGGAGCCAGAGGCAGGCAGAGTCTGCCATCTGCAATTTGAGTTGTAATGATGGATGGCCAGGTGAGATGGAAACATTATTGACTGAACTGCCTCCCTCAGTGGATGCTCATTTTTGGAAAAATGCCAACAAGATGTAAACAGATGGTAGGCCTTAGCCTAATGCTTCATAAATGCAAGTCACAAGGATTGTTGAAAACTAAGGAGTGTCAAATTACAGGCTGGTGTACACACACACACACACACACACACATACATCACAGATGGAATGGGATAAGGGAACTGTGCAAGAAAAGAGCACTGTGGGAGAAGATCAACCACAATCTTGACCAGATGTGAGGAGTCAAGCCGCCTACCCTGCTCCTATTTCCAATGCTCACCAGCTGGTGTGGGTTCTTAAAATGCTTTCAACTCACTAACATAAACAGATTCCTTAAGACCATGAGGCTGAGGAGTTGAAGTAGGCCATTCAGCCCATTGAGTCTGCTCTGCCATTCAATGAGATCATGGTTGATCTGATAACCCTCAGCTCCACTTTCCTGCATTTCTCCATAATCCTTGATTTGCTCACTAATCAAAAATCCATCTGTCTTGAATATTTGTAATGACCCAGCCTCACGGCCTTCTTTGCTAAAAATATCCTCAGATTCACAATTCTCTGTGGGAAGAAATTCCTCCTCAACACTGTCTTAGATGTGCAACCCTTTCTTCCTAGTTCACGCTCTCTGATCCTAGACAGAAGAAACAATCTGTCTGTATCTACCCTGTTAAGAATGTTGTGGGGAAAATCACCAGTCTCAGAGTCAGAATCGAGATTCAATGACACAGAGTTTATTGTACAAAGAAACCGGAGCTCCGGGGGGAGAGAGAGAGAGAGAGATGTCTGGCAGCACGGCCGTCAGCTGCGAGCCTCCTCTCTCGCTTAGAGCACACGTCACGATAGTTTGCACATTTCATGGTATAATGGCCCAGGTATTGGGTCTTTGTTTGTGCAGCATGGTTTGTTTACAGAAAACATTACAGAGTCATTGTCAGTTTCAGAGGAATGTTACAGAGTCATTGTCAGTTTCAGCAGCTACGCAGAAGTCCATTGCTGCAGTAATTGGTCGAGATCTTTCTTCCTGAGAAGGAAGATTGTTTTCCATTACTGCAAATTTGAGGTATTAACACTTGTATACAAGCAGTCTCAGGTAGTCAACATTTCTATTGAAGGTAGTGGCTGGACTCAGACATTTCAGGGGGCAGTAGACATTACTGATATGTATTCTTTCCCCACTCACCTTAAAATAATTATCTATGTTCTGTGTCTATCGTGCTGGTATCCTGTTGGCCTCAGACAATATCTGTGTGTGCCTCACTGTACTTTTCCATGTAATGACTCAGCAGCCATCCTGTGTGCTAAGTAACCAACTGATGGCTCAGCAGCCACCTTGTGTCTGTGCGCCCCATGTCAGCATGCCCCATGTCAACTCCCACTTCAAGAACCCTAAGAATCTTGTGTCCCATGCTTTTAAACTCCAAAAGGTACAAGCCCAACTTACTCAACCTCCCCTCAGAAACAGACCTTCCATATCAGGTGAGTGAAACTTCTCTGGACTGCCACTAATGCCAGCGTATCTGTTCTTAGATAAAGTCAGTTAAGTTAGGCAGAGAACGTTTCAAGGGTTGGAAAATAAATGAGCTCACACATTATAATTGACCTTCCCCAAAAAAGATAAGGACGGCAACAGTTAATTCTATATAGCACCACCAGGCAGGTTCTTCTGCAGGGGTAATAAAATCTAGAAGATGCATGGTTCTGCACTAAAATATTGTTGTTCCTGCTGCATCTGGTATCAATGCCTTATCATTCAGCAAGGAATGGAAAAGAAAAACACTCAGGTCCAATTTTTTTGTCAATTCGTGTTGAGAAATGTAATATCTGATTACATTTTTTAATCTTCTGGAGTGATGGGCTCCAGTCTCCATCCAACAGGTGTGTGTGTGTTTGCAACAATTTTAAGGCATTAACTGCTGTTGAAAGGAACATCTCTTAACTCTGAAAGCTCTATATTGTTAAAGAACAGCAGTGTGGAGATAATGCTGGCATTGCAATGTCACTGGACAAGTTATGTAAAACTCCAGCCTAATGTTCTAGAACATGGGTTTAAATCCCATAACAGCAGATGGTGACATTTGCATTTGGAAAACAAACTGGAATTTCCTTTATTCACCTGTGAATGTTGCATGATGTTACTACCTATCCCTAAATGTCCTTGAGAAAGTAATGGTAAGCTGCTGTTCAGTACTATGCTGGAACATTGTCAGGGCCCATAATGTTTGCGGTATCCAGTGTCTTCAGGCGCCAGACTCAAGAAGTGTTAGTCCTTGCCTTGCATCAAGGCTAGTGAATTCTGGTCCCTTTCTAGAGGCACAGGTTCAAATCACACTCCTGACTTTCTCATTTGTCCTGGAACAAATCTTACCACAAAGCCCACATTATAAACCAACTTTATGGGTGTTACAGCAGCTCAGTGGTTAGCACTGCTGCCTCACCGCACCAGGGACCCGGGTTCGATTCCAGCCTCGGGTGACTGTCTGTGTGGAGTTTTACATTCTACCTGTGTCTTTGTGGGTTTCCTCCGGGTGCTCCGGTTTCTTCCCACAATCCAAGAATGTGCATGTTAGGTGAATTGGCCATGCTAAATTGCCCATAGTGTAGGCTATTAGTCAGCGATAAATATAGGGTAGAGGGAATGGGTCTGGGTGGGTTACTCTTTGGAGGGTCGGTGTGGACATGTTGGGCTGAAGGGCTGGTTTCCACACTGTAGGGATTCTGATTCTAATTCTAATTTCTTAATATCATATAGAGTAGTTAATTGACTGAAGATTGCTATCTGTGATGCTGGGGACAACTGGAAGAGGTTAAGATGAATCATTGACTTGGCTCTTCTAGCTGAACATCGCTGCAAATGCTGCAGCTTTAACTTTTGCACTAATGTGCTGGGCTCTTCAATCATTGACGATGGGCATATCTGTGCAACCTCCTCCATCAATGAATTGTTTAATGTCCACCACCATTCACGACTGGATTTGGCAGGACTGCAGAACTGAACCGTCGGTTGTGGGATCACTTGGCTCTTTCGGTTGCTGTTTATGCGGTTTGGCATGTAAGTAGTCCGTTTTGGTAGCTTCATTTCCTCATTTCCCTCCCAAACTCTCCATTGAACCAGGGTTGATTCTCGGCTTGATGGTAATGGTTGGGGGGGGCGATATGATGGGCTATGTGCTGGAGTAAACTTCTGCTGCTGTTGACGGTCCACAGTGCCTCATGGACGCACAGCTTTGAGTTGCAAGATCTGTTCATAGTCTGTGCAATTTAGCACAGTGATAGTGCCACAAAACATAATAGAAGGTATTTTCAATGTGAAAGCAAAGCCTTGTCACCGCCTAAGGACTACGCAGTGCTCACCTTTACTAATACTGTCATGGACGGATGCATCTGCAGCTGACAGATTGGTAAGGATGAGGTCAGATATGTTTTTTCTTCTTATTGGTTCCCTCACCACCTGCTGCAGGCCCAGTCTAGCAGCTGTGTCCTTTAGGACCCAACCAGCTCGATCAGTAGTGATGCTGCTGAAACACTCTTGGTGGTGGACATTGAAATCTCCCATCCAGAGTACATTCTGCACCTTGCCATCCTTAGTGCTTCCTCTAAGTGTTGCTCAACATGGAGAAGTAGCGACTCATCCATTGAGGGAAGATGGTACGTGGTAATCAGCGGGAGCTTTCCTTACCCATGTCTAACCTGAAGCCATAAGCCTCAACAGTGAATGTGAGGTAGAAGGACAAATAGCAAAACAGAAAGAGGTAGAGGCAACAGGGTGGTGGTGATGGGAGATTTTAATTTTCCCAACATTGACTGGGATACACAGATTGTTAGAGGTATGAATGGGGCAGAATTTGTAAGGAGCATCCAGGAAAGTTTTCTTGAGCAGTATGTCAATAGTCTGATGAGGAAAGGGGCCAGGTTGGGGAATGAGCCAGGCCAGGTGATAAAAGTTGCAGCGGGGGATTTCTTTGGGAAGAGTGACTACAGTTCTGTAAGTTTTAGAATACTCATAGACAAAGATGAGAGTTGTCCTCAGGGAAGAGTACAAAACTGGGCCAAGGGCAATTATATCAAATTTCAGCAGAAGCTGGGGAATGTGGATTGGGAGCAGCTATTTGAAGGGAAGTCCACATTTGTTATATGGGTGGCTTTCAAAGGTAGGTTGAATATAGTGCAGGATAGGCATGTCCCTTTGAAAACAAGAGATAGGAAAAGCAAGATTCATTAATCGTGAATGACAGGAGAAATTGTGTGACTAGCTAAGAGGAAAAAGAAAGCGTGCATAAGGTCAAGGCAGCTAAGAACAGAACGGGCCTTGGAAGAATATCAGGAAAGTAGGACTAATCTTAAACGAGGAACCAAGTGGGCTAAAAGGGGTCATGAAATAACTTTAGCAAATTAAGGAGAATCCCAATGCATTTTATTCTTATATAAGAAGCAAGAGGGTGATTAGAGAAAGGGTTGTTCCACTAAAGAATAAGAAAGGAAGATTAAGTGTCAATCCTGAGAAAATGGGGAAAGGTGTTCCACAGCGATCAGTGTTGGGGCCACCGTTGTTTGTGATATACATAAATGATCTGGAAGAGGGCATTGCTGGTCTGATCAGTAAGTTTGCAGATGACACGAAGATTGGTGGAGTAGCAGAAAGCAGAAGGACTGTCAAAGAATACAGGAAAATATAGACAGAACTGGAGAGTTGGGCAGAGAAGTGGCAGAAGAGTTCAATCTGGGCAAATGTGAGGTAATGCATTTTGGGAAGTCTAATTCTAGAGCAAACTATACAGTAAACAGAAGAGCCTTGGGAAAAGTTGATTGGCAGAGAGATCAGGGAGTGCAGGTCCATTGTACCGTGAAGGTTGCTACACAGGTGGATAGAGTGGTCAAGAAGACATATGGTATGCTTGCCTTCACCAGATGGGGTATTGAGGAGAAGAGCTGGCAAGTCATGTTAAAATTGGGCAAGACTTTGGTTCGACTGCATTTAGAATACTTGTGTACGGTTCTGGTTGTCATATTATTAAAAGGATATGGATGCTTTGGAGAGGGTGCAGAGAAGGTTTACGAGGATGTTGCCTGGTATGGAAGGTGCTAGCTATGAAGAGAGGTTGAGTCGGTTAGGATTGTTTTTATCAGAAAAAAGGAGATTGAGGTGGTCCTGACTGAGGTCTACAAAATCATGAAGGATATAGACAGGGTAGTTAGAGATAAGCTTTTTCCCAGGATGAGGGATTCAATAATGAGAGGTCATGCATTCAAGGTGAGAGGTGAAAGTTTAAGGGGGATATGCAAAAAGTACTTAACGCAGTGGGTGGTGAGTGCCTGGAACGCGTTGCCAGCAGAGGTAGTAGAGGCAGGCACAGTAGATTCATTTAAGATGCATCTGGACAGATGCATGAGTAGGTGGGGAGCAGAGGGATACAGATGCTTAGGAATTGGGAGACAGGTTTAGACAGGGGATTTGGATTTGCTCAGGTTTGGAGGGCCGAAGGGCCTGTTACTGGGCTGTAAATGTTTTTTATTCTTCTTTGTTAATGGGGTCCAAACTCAATGTTGTGGCATCTCCTGACTGTATAATACAGTGCCACCACCTCTGCTGGGTCTGTCCTTCTGATGGGACAGGACATATCCATGGATGGTGGTGGTGATGTCTGGGTCACTTGACTAGTCCGTGAGACAGCTTTCCCACTTGGCTAACACCTTTGACATCTTAACATCTTATCTGCGCTGACACCAATTGTTACAGTTAACCCGAGCATGTAACTTTCATAAAAAGTTTTGTGATTTACTTATGAAAAAAGTGAAACTAACACGGTCATTCTCACAGATGAGATACTTAACAAACAATCAAGGTATTTTTCAATGTATAATTTCAGTTACATCACACTGCACACTTTTGCTATAAATTCTGTGTCTTACAATTGTGTCCTCCACAACCACCTGATGAAGGAGCGTCGCTCCAAAAGCTAGTGCTTCCAATTAAACCTGTTGGACTATAACCTGGTGTTGTGGGATTTGCAACTATTGCGGAGAAGGACATGGAAGATACAGAATGCGGAAAAATAGATGGTGACATCTTAAAAAAATGTTCATATTACAGAGGATGAGGAGCTGCTGGAATTCTTGAAAAGCAGAAAGGTGGATAAATCCCCAGGATCAGATCAGGTGTACTCAAGAACTCTATGGGAAGCTAGGGAAGTGATTGCTGGGCCCCTTACTGATATATTTGAATCATCGATAGTCACAGATGAGGTGCTGGAAGACTGGAGGTTGGATAACGTTGTGCCACTATTTAAAAAAGGTGGTAAGGAAAAGCCAGGGAACTATAGACCTGTGAGCCTGATATCAGTGGTGGAGGGATTCCTGAGGGACAGGACATGTATGTGGATAGGCAAGGACGAATGTGGAATAGTCAGCATGGCTTTGTGCATGGGAAATCATGTCTCACAAAATTGATTGAGTTTTTTGAATAAGTAACGAAGAGGATTGATGAGGGCAGAGTGGGGGACATAGTCTATATGGACTTCAATAAGGCATTCAACAAAGTTTCTCATGGTAGACTAGTTAGCAAGATTAGATCACCTGGAATACAGGGAGAACCGGATACAGGATTGGCTTGAAGGTGGAAGAAGAGCGTGGTGGTGGATGGTTACCTTTCAGACTGGAGGCCTGTGACCAGTGGTATGCCACAAGGGTCTGTGCTGAGTCCACTGCTTTTCAACATATATATCAATGATTTGGATGTGAACATGGGAGGTATAATTCTAGAGTCGTAGAGTCATAGAGATGTACAGCATGGAAACAGACCCTTTGGTCCAACCCGTCCATGCCGACCAGATATCCCAACCCAATCTAGTCCCACCTGCCAGCACCCAGCCCATATCCCTCCAAACCCTTCCTATTCATATACCCATCAAAATGCCTTTTAAATGTTGCAATTGTACCAGCCTCCACCACTTCCTCGGGCAGCTCATTCCTTACATGTACCACCCTCTGTGTGAAAATGTTGCCCCGTAGGTCTCTTTTATATCTTTCCCCTCTCACCCTAAACCTATGCCCTATAGTTCTGGACCCCGACCCCAGGGAAAAGACTTTGCCTATTTATCCTATCCATGCCCCTCATAATTTTATAAACCTCTATAAGGTCACCCCTCAGCCTCCGACGCTCCAGGGAATACAGCCCCAGCCTCTCCCTATTGCTCAAATCCTCCAACCCTGGCAACATCCTTGTCAATCTTTTCTGAACTCTTTCAAGTTTCAAAACATCTTTCTGATAGGAAGGAGACCAGAACTGCACGCAATATTCCAACAGTGGCCTAACCAATGTCCTATACAGCCGTAACATGACCTCCCAACTCCTGTACTCAATACTCTGACCAATAAAGGAAAATATACCAAATGCCTTCTTCACTATCTACCTGCAACTTCACTTTCAAGGAGCTATGAACCTGCACTCCAAGGTCTCTTCGTTCTGCAACACTCACTAGGACCTTCAAATTAAGTGTATAAGTCCAGCTAAGATTTGCTTTCCCAAAATGCAGCACCTTGAATTTATCTGAATTAAACTCCATCTGCCACCTCTCAGCCCATCTGGTCCAGATCCTGTTATAATCTGAGGTAACCCTCTTCACTGTCCACTACACCTCCAATTTTGGTGTCCTCTGCAAACTTACTAACTGTACTTCTTTTGCTCACATCCAAATAGTTTATGCTTGCAGACGACACCAAAATTGGAGGTGTAGTGGACAGTAAAGAAGGTTATCTTAGAGTATAACGAGATCTTGATCAAATGGGCCAATGGGCTGAGGAGTGGCAGATGGAGTTCAATTTAGACAAATGTGTTCATTTTGGAAAGGCAAATCAGGGCAGGACTTATACGCTTAATGGTAAGGTCTTGGGGAGTGTTGCTGAACAAAGAGACCTTGGAGTGCATGTTCATAATTCCTTGAAAGTGGAGTTGCAGGTAGATAGGATAGTGAAGAAGGCGTTTGGTATGCTTTTCTTCCCTTGGGTGGGAGAATCCAGAACTGGAGGACATAGGTTTAGGGTGAGAGTAGAAAAATCGAAAAGGGACCTAAGGGGCAACCTTTTCAAACAGAGGGTGGTGCGTGTATGGAATGAGCTCCAGAGGAAGTGGTTTGAATAGGAAGAGTTTAAAGGGATATGGGCCAAGTGTTGGTAAATGGGACCAGATTAATTTAGGATATCTGGTCAGCATGGACAAGTTAGACCAAAGGGTCTCTTTCCATGCTGGACACCTCTGTTATCCTATGACTCTTTAACAGTGCCTCTCTGAAAATGCAGTGGTCATTCTATACTGCACTAACAATTGTAATTTTTAATGTCCAATTTATCTTGTCATTAGGTCCTTCATTCATTCTGGCATTTATGAAGCAACCACTCTGCTCTATAACACCGTTACCATCAATGTCAATGTCCTAGTCCTCACGAAAACCATTCCTCTCTCCCAGCTTGGTCATTCCCAGTGCCTTTTCTGAACAGGCAGGTATGGAGATAACAGGGCTACTCACCCTAAAACACTCGAGCTATTGATCTCTGTCTTAAATGTAACCATAAATACACATAAATGTGCTCTACACTAATGCCAAGCGGAAGACATCTGGCCATAATTTCAAGTCTAAATTGCGAATTGGGCTATTATCCAATTTTGTAATTCTCCCATGTCCTGTTCACCAATATCTTTCCATACTTTTTACAGAGATGAAATTCAATATAGTGTTCTTTCTGAGTCATGTAACTTTGACGTACACACAATTAGATGCATGAAACATGGTTTTCAAAAGCTAATTGGAGGGCTTGACAGCAGCAATACGAATCTCTGACAATAACCAATGCTGGATATGACTAAATTCCCTGTCAGTAACTTACACTTATTCAAAGTGTGTCACTGTGAACTATAGGGGGAAAGAAGTGAATGCAAAGCTGATCCTTAACAGAAAGCTTCAAGTAACAATAATTGTGCATTGGTTCATTATATCACACAGCAAGGGTTGTATTAATTTCAATTGCTGATGCTATTTTGGTGCTAATCATTAATGTAATTCAAACAAGATAGTGCTTGCAATATTGAGTGAATCACACACTTGTGGTCCACAAGGGGCTTACGTTTCCTTAAAGCAGTGACATTCCAATTATTTGGTGTGGGAATGCCATTACTAATATTGGCACATCCGAAAAGATTACTGATAAATATTCGTACGCTCTGCAGGGTCACCCTGCCCAAACTTGCAGCTATCAGCGACTGTAGCTGCACATAATGTAAACAGTCAATAAATTTGGAGAAAAATACAAAAGAAATCATGATAGACATGAACCTGATAGACAGTTCCGACCAAGTCTCTGACCAATATTCCAAGCGTGGTTCCCATCTGGGAGCACCGAAGCAGAAAATGTATTTCAACTTTCCAGAACTGAAAGAGAATAAGCACACTGTGGTGGAAGAATAATTTCCAATCCAGGGTAGAATTTGCATTCTAATTCAAAAAGGCTATTTGAAAAGAGTGGCTGCTGAAGTAATATCAGAATTTGGCCACAAAATAAGCAGTAAATAGTTGTCAGAGGAGCTGAGGTAGCATGGAGGCAACATCGTGACCATCTATGACAAGATCCAAAATCTTTTACGTCGACTCTCTCATTAATGCCAAAGTCTGTGGTGGACAATAAGGATTTCATGCCATTAGCAAGAAAATTAGAAACGAGCAACATAGTAAAAATTTAACACAAGATAGAACATGGGATACAATGACTTTAAACTTATTAAATAAATATTCTGTTCCCATTACAGCACAAAGCAAGCCAAAAAATGTAGTCTTTATCATTGCACTGCCACATTGTCATTTTGTACAATACAATTGATATGAATTAACTACGGGTTCCCTACCCAAATGCTGTCTTCTTGGCGATACTGTTTCCAGTTCCTTCCTGTGTCACTGAACATTAACAGGTAGCGTGTCACCCAGTCTGAGCTCCCATACCGCCCCTGGCTTGCTACGGCGGTGATTTCTGTTCTCTCACCGAGGTCCATCTGTAACCACTGGTATTTGTCAGATTCCAGGGGTGACCATCCACCAGCTCCTTCAAGGAAAAGTTAAACAAACAAAATCATTCAGGGAAAAAAGATACAAGGAGAGCATAAAGAAATCTGACACATTTCAGCTCCTAACAACTTCATTTTTAAAATTTATTCATGGTTGAAGAGGTCACTGGTTAGGCCTGTATTTATTGCCCATCCTGAATTGCCCAGACAGCAGTTAAGAGTCAATCACATTGCTCTGGGTCTGGAGTTATGCGTAGAATAGACAAGGTAGAGATGACAGTTCCCTTCCCTAAAGGACATTAATGAACTGGATGTATTTTCCAGACAATCGACAATGGATTTGTGGTCATCATGAGACTCTAACTTCCATATTTTGTTTTCAATTGAATTCAAATTTCACCATCTGTTGGGGCATAATTCAAACTCGGGTACCCAGATCATTCTGAGGAAGGGTCACTCAACCTGAAACGTTAACTCTGATTTCTCTCCACGAATGCTGCCAGACCTGCTGAGCTTTTCCAGCAATATTCTTTCTTGGGCCCCAGAACATTACCTGGGTCTTGGATTAACAGTCCAGCAATAGTACCATTTGGCCATCACTTCCCTGATTATAAATTTCCCTCTAATTAAGATTTAATTTCATTTACAAGATGTGATTGGATTCTCAGATTTGCTAAGATTCCTTCTGCCCACCCACTGATGCCCTAAAATACAGTGGCAGTCCTTCTCCTTAACCTGTTTCTCTCCATCTGGAGAAAGTGCTCCGACAATGGGAGTGAATTCCATATGTTGACCCAGTAATGATGAAATCCAGTTCAGGAAGGTGAGTGACTTGGGAGGGGCACTTGAATCTGCACAATGTCTTCTTTGCATCAGTCTTTACAGTGGAAGACAATTAAAGGGAGTCAGGGGGCTGAGTTGAATATGGTTGCCATTACAAAAGAGAAAGTGCTAGAAAATAGGTCTTAAAATTGATAAATCTCCTGGCCCCGATGGGCTACATCCTAAAGTTCTGAGGGAGGTAGCTGAGGAAATAGCGGAGGCGTTGGTTGAGATCTTTCAAAAGTCACTGGAGTCAGGGAGAGTCCCGAATGATTGGAAGATCAATATTGTAACCCCCTTGTTCAAGAAAGGATCAAGGCAAAAGATGGAAAATTATAGGCCAATTAGCCTAACCTCGGTTGTTGGTAAAATTCTAGAATCCATCATTAAGGATGAGGTTTCTAAATTCTTGGAAGAGCAGGGTCGGATTAGAACAAGTCAACATGGATTTAGTAAGGGGAGGTTGTGCCTGACAAACCTGTTGGAGTTCTTTGAAGAGGTGACAAGTAGGTTAGACCAGGGAAACCCAGTGGATGTGGTCTACCTAGACTTCCAAAAGGCCTTTGATAAGGTGCCACACAGGAGGCTGCTGAGCAAGGAGAGGGCCCATGGTGTTCAAGGTGAGCTACTGGTATGGATTGAGGATTGGCTGTCTGACAGAAGGCAGAGAGTTGGGATAAAAGGTTCTTTTTCAGAATGGCAGCCGGTGACAAGCGGTGTCCCGCAGGGTTCAGTGTTGGAGCCGCAGCTGTTCACATTATATATTAATGATTTGGATGAAGGAACTGGGGGCATTCTAGTGAGGTTTGCCGATGATACAAAGTTAGGTGGACAGGCAGGTAGTACTGAGGAAGTGGGGAGGCTGCAGAAGGATCTAGACAGTTTGGCAGAGTGGTCCAGGAAATGGCTGATGGAATTCAATGTGAGCAAATGCGAGGTCTTGCACTTTGGAAAAAAGAATACAAGCATGGACTACTTTCTAAACGGTGAGAAAATTCTTAAAGCCAAAGTACAAAGGGATCTGGGAGTGCTAGTTGAGCATTCTCTAAAGGTAAACATGCAGGTTGAGTCCGTGATTAAGAAAGCGAATGCAATGTTGTCATTTATCTCAAGAGAGTTGGAATATAAAAGCACCGTTGTGCTACTGAGACTTTATAAAGCTCTGGTTAGGGGAGAAAGTGAGGACTGCAGATGCTGGAGATCAGAGCTGAAAATGTGTTGCTGGAAAAGCGCAGCAGGTCAGGCAGCATCCTTTCCTGAAGAAGGGCTTATGCCCGAAATGTCGATTCTCCCGTTCTTTGGATGCTGCCTGACCTGCTGCACTTTTCCAGCAACACATTTTCAGCTCAAAGCTCTGGTTAGGCCCCATTTGGAGTACTGTGTCCAGTTTTGGTCCCCACACCTCAGGAAGGACATACTGGCACTGAAGTGTGTCCAGCGGAGATTCACACGGATGATCCCTGGAATGGTAGGTCTAACATATGAGGAACGGCTGAGGATCCTGGGATTGAATTCATTGGAGTTTAGAAGATTAAGGGGAGATCTAATAGAAACTTACAAGATAATACATGGCTTGGAAAGGGTGGACACTAGGAAATTGTTTCCATTAGGCGGGGAGACTAGGACCCGTGGACACAGCCTTAGAATTAGAGGGGGTAAATTCAGAACAGAAATGTGGAGACATTCCTTCAGCCAGAGAGTGGTGGGCCTGTGGAATTCATTGCCGCAGAGTGTAGTGGAGGCCGGGGCGCTCAATGTCTTCAAGGCAGAAATTGATAAATTCTTGATGTCATAAGGAATTAAGGGCTATGGGGAGAATGCAGGTAAGTGGAGTTGAAATGCCCATCAGCCATGATTGAATGGCGGAGTGGACTTGATGGGCCGAATGGCCTTACTTCCGCTCCTATGTCTTATGGTCTTATGGTCTTATTTTTCTCAACAAAATATGTTACAAGGTTATAGGGGGTAGCTTTTGTGATCAGCTCCCATTCATTCTGTGATTGCACATACACAGAGGCTGGTGAATCCAATAGCAGAGGCACTAGACAATGCTAAGTCCTCAACAGTGTTAAGCATCTTTGTGCGTTGTTGTGCCTGCAGCCTTCCAGGTAATTGATGACTGATCCATCACGTCACCAACTTAGAATTACATAGAAGTTGCACCGTAGAAAAACAGCTAGTTAGCACAACACTTAGGAACTTAGAAACAGGGATAGGCCATTGAGCCCTTTGAATCCACTGTGACATCAATAAGATCATGGCTGATCTGTGGCCTAACTCAAAATGCCTGCCTTGAGCTCAAATGCCTTAATAGCCTTCCTTAATAAAAGATTGTCTATCTCAGATTTAAATTCAACAATTACATTAGCATTGACCATCACTTGAGGAAGAGAGTTCCAAATCTACACTACTCCTGAAAGGCGTGGCCCTAATTCTATGCCCACAGGTTCTAGACTCTTCAAACTGCAGAAGTAGTTTATGGTTATCTACCCTGTATTTCCCTGTTACTATCTCAATTAGATCACCTCTTAACCTTCTGAATTCTAGAGAATAAAGGTTTAATTTGTCTAATCTCTCTTCATAATGTAACCCCAGAAGTCCAGGTACCACCCTTGTAAACACCCTTGTAATCCTTGCCAGGTCCAAAACAACCTGAGAGTTGGTGCCCAGATAGGTTCACAGTATTCTAAGTGCAGTCTAACTAGGGTTTCATTTAACTGCAGTATAACGTCTGTATCCCTATACTCCAATCTTTAGATACGAAAACCAGCATTCCATTCGTCTTCTTGACTATTTTCTGCACCTGTTCATGGTATTTTAAACAATTCTGCACCTAAACCTCCAAATCTTGTTGGACATCCACTGTACCTAATTTTGTGCCTTCTAAAAAGTATCCTTTTTCAAGCCAAAATGAATAACCTCAGATCTGCTCACATTAAAATCCACCTGCCAGTGCTTTGTCTATTCATAGAGTTATAGAGATGTACAGCATGGAAACAGACCCTTCGGTCCAACTCGTCCATGCCAACCAGATATCCTAACCCAATCTAGTCCCATTTGCCAGCACCCGGCCCATATCCCTCCAAACCCTTCCTATTCATATACCTATCCAAATGCCTTTTAAATGTTGCAATTGTCATCTAATATACCAATATCCTATTGTAATTTTATGCTGCCACTAACAGTTTCTAGAATGCTGAACAATTTTATGTCATCAGCAAATCTGGATATTTGACTTGTTTTTGCCATCATCCAAGTCATGAATGAATACTGTGATTACTTGAGGCCCTAACACAGATTCCAGGCAGACAACTTCCTGGCAATTTGAGAGCATTTCAGGGAACATCTCTGGACACACACACCAAACAACCCCACTACCCTGCGGCTGACCACTTCAACTCCCCCTCCCACTCCCCCAAGGACATGTAAATCCTGGCCTCCTCTACCACCAAATCAAGGCCACCTCCAACTGGAGGAAGAACACCTCATTGTCCACCTTCAACCACATGGCATCAACATTGATTTCGCTAGTTTCCAAACCTCACCTCTCCCTACCTTATCCTAGATCCAACTCAGCACTGCCCTCTTCACCTGTCCTATCTGTCCATCCTCCTTCCCACCTATCTGCTCTAGCCTCCCCACCGACCTATCATAATTACCTCCCCCCCAACTGCATCCACCTGTCACCTTCCCACCTACCTTGTCCTAGCCCCACACCCATCCCCTTATTAATCACTCATCCGCCTTCCTCTCCAAATTCCTGATGAAGGGCTTATGCCTGAAACATCAACTCTCCTGCTCCTCAGATGCTGCTAACTGTCTCTCATGTGGAACTTTATCAAAAGCCTTCTGTAGATCCATACAAACAAGATCCATTGACTTATTTCTCTCCACCACCTTTGTCACCTCTCCAAAAACAGATCTGTCAGGCATGAAGCCATGTTGACTCTCCTTGATTAACTGAAAAATTTCAAGGTAATCGGTTACCCTATCCTTGATTACAAACTCCAACAATTTGCCAACCACAGATGTCAGGCTAATTGGTCTGTAATTCCTAGCATCCCTCTGTACCTTTCAGAAAGAGCAGAGTGACCTCTGCAAATTTCTAATTCAGAGATACACCCTGAATCCAGGGAACTCTGAAAATTATAGTTAGGGCATTGGCAATATTCTCTTTACCACCTTGGATGGAAACATAGGTCCTAGCGATTTGTCACTCTTCAGTTACATTAATTTCCCTATTATTGGTGATTTACTTAAGCTAGTTTTATTTAGATCCTGTCCCTGATCTTTTGTTAATTTTTTTTGGGGAGTTGCAGCAAGCTATCCTCCTTAGCTTCTGTGAATACTGAAACAAAGTCCTCATTCAGCATGCCTGTCATTTCCCTTGTCATTGCTAATATTCATATTCTCAGTCTTCAGTGGATCATAGCACTCTTAAACAGCCAATTTCCCTTTACATAACTCTATAATCTCTTCTGATTGCATTTTATGTCCTTTTTTCCTTTATGAACAAAAGTTTCTTTTCATATCCTTTTTAGCACTCTTATAAGCTGTTTTATAGCCCTGTGTATTTGTCACATTCTGTGGAATCTGTACTGTTCTTTACATTTTATAAACCCTTTGTTTTCAGAAGTCCAGGATAGATTTTCTTTTATGAGATGGAGCTTTTCCTTCTTGTGGGTACAAACCGCTTTGGAATAGCATTAAAACTTTCTTTGAACACCCTCCACTGTTCCTTGGTTGTTTTACCTATTAGCAGGACTTCCCATTTTCCTGTGGACAGACTCTGCTTCATCCCATTAAAGTCTGCCTTACTGAAATCCAAAATTCTAGTATCCGACCTGAGCTTGCCTCTTACACACATTATATGAAGCTTGATCATATTATGATCACAATTTCACAAATGCTCACGAACAACTAGGTCACTGAACTAAATTAGGTTCATTGCTCATTTTTAGATTTAATATTGCTCGTCTCCTTGTCATATCCAAGACATATTGCCGCAGGAAACTATCCCAGACACACACTAGAAATTCATAACCTCTCTGGCAGGTGCTTGTCTGTCTCTCCTAGTCCATGTTAATATTAGAATCGCCCATTTATACTCCTCTGTCTTTGTTGCATAGTTACCTAATTGCAGCATTTATATGATCTAGCACTTCTGAGCTATTGCCAAGTGGTCTATATATGACACTTACTGTGGTTATAGTCCTTCACAGTTTTCCAGTACCACCCATATGATCTCCACTGGGTGCTTTGCCCTCATTACATCCTCCCTCTCCATAGAAGAGATTTGTTTTTCATCAGTAATGCTACTCCAGCCTTTCTGCCGTCTTCTCTATTCCTCCTGGAAACCTTATAACCTACAATCTTTAATTCTTAGTCCTGACCTTCCTGCAGTCATATCTCCTTAATGGCCACTATATCATAATTTCCAATTTGAATCTTTAACTCGTTCCTTGCACCCTATACATTTGTGTAAAGAGCTTTAATTCTGACCATATACTCTATCCTTGCATGCCAGTGTTTTGTTTTCACGTAAGCCTGCAGCCTCACTTCACACTCACCTCCTCTTTTCACTCTTTTTCCTCCCTGCATCTTTTATTACGAGACTGAAACTTGAAAGTTGATATCAAAAGTCACTCCAAGATATGCCTGATGCTACTTGTGGCATGCACTTCTATAGACGTTGATTCACCTGATGGAGTGAAAGATAGGAACCTGGCCACAAGGTTACGTATTGCAGTGGGTGACATTTCTGCTGCTGGTGTCTAAGAGCAGCTCATGTAAATGCAGTTTTGCATTGACAGACATGACCTTGGTCTTTCCTATTTATCATCACATGAGTGATTGAATGATTTATTTACTGTCACAAAAATCTTGAAGATACAGTGAAAAGTGTTTTGTCGCCTAAACCCGGCGCTATTTTTGAGTTACAAGAAGGATTGAAAAGGAATTACTTAAATAAGATGTAGGAGCAAGTTACTGCAGATGCTGGAATCTGTACTGGAAACAACAAATGCTAGAGATCACAGAGGGTCAGGCAGCATTGGTGGAGAGACAGAAAGCTTAGCGGGTTTTGAGAAGATTTGTAGCTCAGGTTGAGGTACTGGATGTAGGTGTGCTCGCTGAGCTGGAAGGTTCATTTCCAGACGTTTCATCACCCTACTAGGTAACATCTTCAGCAGGCCTCAGGTGAAGCACTGCTGATAATTCTTGCTTTCTATTTATATGTTTGGGTTTCTTTGGGTGGGTGACGTCATTTCCTGTGGTGATATCATTTCCTGCGGTGAAGACAGAAAGGTAACGTTTCGAGTCTAGATGACTTTCAGCAGAGCTGAAGTGAAATGTGGAGAGACAGCGTTTATGCTATAGTTTGGGTGGTGGTGGGGGTAGTGGGAGTAGGGTGCTTGTGGTGAAAAGATGTTAAAAAATGAAAACAGAAGTTGCTGTCAAAACAGCAACCAAAACTCAAGAACAGGTATCCCCCACTTTTCGAAAGTTGGCTTTACGCCACTTCACTTTTACAAAAGACGTACATCAGTACCTTTTTCCTTAAATGTAAGAAATCCGAAGAGGATTTTCGCTTTTACGAGAAAAAGCAAAAACTTTTCCCATATAAATTAAAGCTTCTTTGCTTTATGCCATTTCGACTTACGAAAGGTTTCATAGCTACGCTCTACTTTCGGATAGTGAGGGATACCTGTATCTTTCACAGCCAAATGTTACATATTTTCCATTTTTTCCAGTACCCCTTTGGACTGCCTTCTCATCATATGCACAGGTGCTTGTAAGCTCTCAGTTCAGAACAGCATTCGCCCTCTATCAAAGGTACTGTCCCCACATTCAACTTCATAACAACATAATGATAAAAAAGGAAATGTTGAAACCTCCCATAGTTATTGCTGACTGACTGTAGATCATTGTCTCCCCAACTCTGATGAGTGGATTCTGACACAGTGGATAGAACACACTGAGGGATATTAATGGTGGACTCAAGGATTTTTTTCTTAATTTGCTTGAAGGCTATGGTATTGCTGGTAAGGGCAGCATTTATTTCCCAACCCAATCAAATGTGAGAAACTTGATGCTGTACTCCAGACATTCCTCTCAAGTGGTCAGTCTCTCTCATTGGCCTATTAGCTTCTTTCATGGGATGGCAGTATTGATGCATTGGTCTCTTTATAACTCCATCGATTCGCTTTCTGGAATTGAAATTCATTAAAGATCCTTAGACAGCACCTTCCAAACCCACAACCACTTCCATCGAGAAGGACAAGGTACTTGGGAACACCACCACTTGCAGGTTCCCCTTCAAGCCGCTCACCACCCTGACTTGGAAATGTGTCACGGTTCCTTCACAGACATTGGGTCAAAATCCTGGAATTCCCTCCCTAACAGCATCGGGGGTCAACCCACAATAAGTGGACTGCAGCGATTCAAGAAGGCAGCTCACCACCACAACCTTCTCAAGGGCAAGTAGGGATGGGCTATCAGTGCTGGCCAGCCAGAGATGCCCAAGTTCCTCAAATCAATTTTAAAAATTGAAATAGGTAGCTCTGCAAACAACAACGCAGATCAGCCATTGTGAACCTGAAATCAACACAAGCTCAAGGGGCTGAAGGTCCTCTTCCACTTCCTACACATCCATACCTCCAATTGTTGTTGATCACACCTTGTCAAATCTTATCAAGTGTCATTCTGTATCATATATGCGTTTACTCAGAGCAGAGCAACGCTCAAACATCTGGCTTAGCTGAGAAGCTCCCCGAAGCCTGAGCGGTGCTGTGGAGTTCCTTGTTGAGGGCACAGCTATTTTTCAAAAAAATAGTAGGGAGTTTTGATCCATGGATCACCAAACATTGAGCTTCCAAGTTCAGCAGGTAATAACAAAGACACATTTTGACCTTTACTTCAAAGGGAATTGGATAGGAAACTAGGGAGGTTTTGCTAAAACTTGCAGCTGGAATACTGTGGACAGTTTTGGACCTCTTATCCAAAGAACGATATTTTTGGGATTGGAGGCGTTCCAGAATGTTCACTAGGTTGATGCGGGTGTGCGGAGGGACTTTTTATAAGCAAGAGGTTGAGTAGGTTGGACCTGTACTCATTGGAGTTGACAAGAATGAGAATGGCCTTATTGAAACATACAAGATTCTTGGCTCACTTGGCAGGATAGATGCAGAGAGGTTTGTTTCCTTTTGTGGGACAGTCTCAAACTATAGGGCATACTCTTAGAGTAAGAATTAGGACAGAGATGAGGTGGAATTTCTTCTCTCAGAGGGTTGTGAATCTGTGGAATTCTTTACCACAGAGGGCTATTTAGGTTGGGTCACTAAGTATATTCAAAGCTGAGAGAGACAGATTTTTAATCAGGAAGTGAGTCAAGGGTTATAGTGGAAAAACAGAAAACTGGAGCTGAGGATTATCAGATCAGCATGATCTCATTGACTGACAGAGCAGACTGGATGGACTAAATGGTCTCCTACTGTTCCTATATCTTATGGCCTTAAAAGAACATACAGAAGTAAAAATAAATTATTGAGTTTGAGAAAGGGGCAAGTTGCTGTGTAAACAGAGGAAAAGTCCAGTATGGAATAAGGGTGTGTCTATCTGTATCTGGTGCTGTATAACCGTCAATAATGCCTATCCTTGGACTGGGAGAATGAGTATGTTTAAAAGCCTATGAGAGTGAAAGCTACAAAAAAAAACACTAAGCTGTAAAATTCTGCTGCACTGAGTTTAAGACAGATCCTTATATTGTTTAGAATTATCTTACTCATTCAGTGTATCTACTTAATAACGACTGCACGTGTGTGTTTTATCCAAACGTGTATATACAGAGCATTGTGATGTTTCAGTTTAATCCTGGAGTTCTAACATAGAGTGTTACAGCACAGTGTGATGGACTAGGCCAGATCACTCAAAACTTTCTTAAGCAGGCAGCCCCAGACCATAACTTTGCAATTTGTTTCAGTAAGTGGACAGTGAAAATTACCCAGAGTAAGTTATCTAGGTTGATTACTAGATTTTAAAACAGACAAAACTTTATTCACAAAAATATACAATGAAACACAAAGAACAGAATAAAGAACCCCTACAGAACACAATCTATCAATCTATTCAACTAGACTTAATTATGCTGTTCCGAATATACACAACAGTCCCAATAAGTAAACTCCCTTTAAAAACCAGTACAAATGGAACACATGCTCACAGGTTGACAGTGAAGGGCAGAAACAGAGAGAGAGAGTGAGAGAGAGAGAGAGAGAGAGAGAGAGAGAGAGTTTACACACAGCTCACTGATGAACTTCTCACCAGGTCATACTGTACTAAAACTGCTCAGCTCACCTAGAGAGCTGACCACTCCCCTCTCTTTATACAGGTCACTTCTAAAACATGCCCACTTTGGCCTGAAGTCTCATCTGTTTACATATAAACAAAAGGCCTTTCAAAATCCTTTTCCTCTCTGTACCAAACCAGACTGATCAGAGTCTGGCCTGGTTTGTTACCTCTCCCTCTGAAAGAAATCAAGGACAGAGTCTTCTTGAGCCAAGGAACAGCTTTTGGAAAAAAAGGGACTAGCTTTGTGACAACAGAAACAGACCCTTTGGAGTAACTCAACGTTTCAGGCAAAAGCCCTTCATCCGGAAGATCCTAATGAAAGGGCTTTTGCCCAAAACGTTGATTTTCCTGCTCCTCGGATGCTGCCTGACCTGCTGAGCTTTTCAAGTACCACTCTAATCTAGACTCTGGTTTCCAAAATCTGCAGTCCTTGTTTTTACCTTTGGACTAACTCGTCAATGCCGACTAAGTTTCCCAAACTAATCTAGTCCCATTTGCCTGCAAATGGCCAATATCCTTCCCAAACCTTTCCTATTCATGTACCTGCCCAAATGTTTTTTTTTTAACCCTGTAACTGCACCTGCATCCATCACATCCTCTGGCTGCTTATTCCACATACAATATCACTCTCTGTGTGAAAAGGTAGCCTCTCAGGTCCCTTTTAATTTTTTTCTCCTCTCACCTTAAAACCATGCCCTTTCATTTTGAACAACCCCTCCCACACCCACCAGGAAAATGACTTTTGCTATTCACCTCTCTATATCGCTCATTATTTTATAAACTTCTACAAGGTCACCCCTCAACCTCCTACCTCTGGCAAAAAGAGTCCCAGCCATTCCACCCTCTCCTTACAACTCCAGTCCCGGTAACATTCTTGTGAATCTTTTCCACACTCTCTCCAATATAATAATGTCCTTCCATAACAGGGTGACAAGAACTGCAGACAGCACTTTAAATGTGCCCTCCCTGACATCCTGTCCAACTACATTAACATGTACCAACTCGGCGGAGATTGGCTGCAGCAGTGGCAGTGCCCAGAGCCTGGGCTCAGGGACTCAGTGGGTCGTCAGTTGTGGCATTGCTTGATGATCGATGGTTGGAGTGAGGACTATTAGTGCAATAGGCACAGAGCCTAGACTCAGGGACTTAGTGGGTCGTTGGCTGTGGCGTTGCTTGGCGATCATTAGCTGGAGCAAGGACTCTTAGTGTGGTAGGCCCGGAGCCTGCAGTGAGGGATTCAATAGGTCATTGGCTGTGGCATTGCTGGGCTGATCATTGGCTTCAGTGGTGGCAGTGCCCGGAAGAGGATTCCTCATTCAGTAGGTCCGCAAGGTCAACTCGAGACTTGGTGGTTCTTTGGCTGTGGCAGTGATGGTGCCTGGAGTGGGGACTGCCTGAAGCTTGGTACACCTTGCAGACACCTTGTAGAAGCCCTTCAGCTGAATTTGAAGAGCCCTTGTGCAGAAGCTGAATTCGATTTATGTAATTTCCTTTTGGTAACTCAAAATGGCAGTGGATTGGGGAAACAAAACACGTTTCAATGTTACTTTCTCGATTAAATGTGACAATAAATAAATAAATACTCAATGGTCTAAGCAATCAAAACTTTATATTTGTGAAATGATTGTGGTCCATCAAGTCAAGTGTAAATATTTTGCCTGTCTAGTATTCTTCTAACTGATCATAAGTGCTATTTAGATAGATATCAGGAAGTATGGTTACAACTCTAAATGTTTGGCATATGAACAGACTAAATGAGTGAGAAGAATTCCTGCACCCAAGTAACAATCACATATGTAGCTGAGAAGATAAACATTATGCAATGAAATGAAAACTGTTGGCTTGATTTTCCATTGCCATCTACTTCATGCTACAGTGTCAACCACAGTTTAGTGGAATTGCAATCACCCCAAGGGGATCAAGCCCCACTCCAGAGTGCAGTACAAAAAGAGCTTTTGGCTGAGACTGAACAGAGGTCTCAGAAAAGATCGTGTAGTTCTAATCAGAGAAGAACAAGGGAGCTCTTAACGTATATCACTGAAGAGCCAGATTGATCAGTATCACATTGTTTCTCATTGCTATATCCTCATGGACTGCTCTGCTTCTGACATTAAGATTATGACTGTACTTCAGGAGTACTTCATTAGCTACTTGATGACCCAACATTCTATTGTAGTGGCAGGGACTGCAGTGCGTGGATAGACACCAAAGATACAAAAGCATAACAGCAATAGGACACTTTGTGGGATGTGGGCATCATTGGCTAGGCCAACATTTATTGCCTGTCCATAGTTGCCCTTGAGAAGGCGGTGGTGAGCTGAACAGCTGCAGTCCACCTGCTGTGGGTTGACCCACAATGCCATTAGATGGGGAATTCCAGGATTTGATGCAGCGACAGTGATGGAACGGCGATATATTTCCAAATTAAGATGGTGAGTGGCTTGGAGTGAATCTTGCAGGTGGTGGTGTTCCCCTATAACTGCTGCCCTTGTCCATCTTGATAGAAATGGTTGTGGGTTTGGAAGGTGCTGTCTGAGCATCTCTGGTGAATTTCTGCAGTGCATCTTGTAGATAGCGCATCTCAGTAGTCTTGCAGCCACTGCCCGAGAAACACAAGAAAATGGCATCTCACAGAGCCCACCAAAGAGACAGAAAACTCAACCTAATTTGACAGGATGGTACATCAAATATGGAGAACAGTTGTTCACTGTGGATAACATTTCCCCAGTAACAACGCTTGGAAAATGATTTCTCAGATTTCATATGCCTGGATTTTTAATGTTCTTAAAATATGACAAGAGTGCATTTAGATATAATTAAGTTGTAGGATTTAATATTAAAACTCATAATTGAAGCCATGTGAAACAGGGGCTCCGTCTACAATTGTACTCATGCTTAAGTTGCCTGTAATAATACCACAGTGATGTAGTCTTCTGAAAGAAATTCTCTTACTGCATAATGCACAAGTGCTTGTTGGTAGATAATAACAGATCATGTGTGCTTATAATTGCAGTCAAGTCTAATGAGAGAGAGAGTGTGAAACATGCAAGATGTTGAAGCTGGATTTCCATATTATTGCATTCAGTATGACTGTTTTTGTTTAAGGTCTTATGCCATTTTGTCAGCATCCAGGCAGCTTAATTAAAATAACTACAATTGCTTTTATCTAATCTTACTGTACAGAAGGAGGCCATTTGGCCTATTTTGCCTACGCCAGTTCATTGGAAGAACTATCCAATTAAGTCCACAATCCTCAGCAGTCTGTCTGTAGCCCAGCAATTATGTTCTTTTTCAGGTATTGATTCAATTCCTTCTCAAAGGTTGCAATTGAATCTGCTTCCATCAACCTTTCACACAGCGTATTCCAGATCACAACAACACGCTGCATAATCTTCACTGCACATCTCGCCTTTGCTTCTTTCACCAATTATCCCTATCGGTGTCCTCTGATTACCTCCTGCCTGCTTTTTTTAGAATTTGCTTTAACTGGATTCTGAACACTTAAACAAAGCCAAAGATAAGCCAAGCAACGAATATCAATTCTAGAGATCCTTTAAACAATATTAAATATCACAAACTTACCAACTCATCTCAAAGACATTTAAGTTGTTGTTATAGAGACCTATTAGACATAGAAACACTTTAGAAACATTAGGAGTGGGAGTAGGCTATTCAGTCCTTTGAGCCTACTCCACCATTCAATATAATCAAGATTGATCTTCAGTGTTACAGTCCTGCTCTCTCCCCATACTCCTTGATGTTTTTAAATGGTAAAAGCATTATTAACTGAATATATTTAGTGACTTGGCCTCCACAGCCTTTTGTGCTGAAGAATTCCAAAGGTTCGCTACTCTGAGTGAAGAAATATTTCCTTATCCTAAATAATTAAACCTCTTGCTAATACTATGACTCCTGGTTCTCGACCCCACAAACTTTCCATCCTGCATCTAGTCTGTCCAGCCTTGTTAGATGTTCATATGATTCAATCAGACCCCAACCTTCTAAATTCCAGCAAATGCAGGCACAGTAGAACCGATCTCTCGTCATGGGACAGTGAGATTAACTTTGCCTTCATAACCTCAGGGTAGCTGACTTGCTCATGTTGCTGGAGATGGGGAAGTGATCTATGTCATAGATACCTACTGCATCTTTGAGTGGATGATAGCCATTATGTGCTGCCCCAGATTCACATTGTGGGATCGTTTTGTTTTAATTTATTTACTCATGGGATGTGGGTATCTCTGGCTAGGCTAGCATTAATTCCCCATCACATAAGTGCCCAAGTAAACCACATTGCTGTGGGTCTGAAGTCACACGTAGGCCAGACCAGGTAAGGATGGCAGATTTTCTTCCCTAAAGGACATTAGTGACCAGATGGGTTTTTTCAACAATTGACAATGGTTTCATGGTCATCATTTGACTGTTTAATTCCAGATTCTTTAGTGAATTCAAATTGCAACATCTGCAGTGGTGTGATTTGAATATGTGTCCATGGGAATAATAGTCTAGTGATACCATCAGGCCATCTCCTCTGCTATATAATAATCAGATTGACTAAAGGAAAAGTCACCACAGAGTAGATAGAAGTCAAGTTGGTCCACTGGGTGGAGATTCCAGGTCTTGAGGGCATAGTCTGAGAATTAGGGTCAACCTTTATAGATATTAGGAAGCACATTGACATATGAAGGGTGGTGGATGATTGGAACTCTCCTCCACAAACATAGTGGATGCTGGATCAATTATTAACTTGAAATCTGAGATAGATAATTTTTTGTTAAGTAAAAACATTAAGGGATATGAGCCAAAGGTAGCTATATGGACTTGGTACACAGATCAACCACGATCTTATTGAATGATAGAACAGGTTAAAGGGGCTGAATGGCCGACTCCTGTTTCTGTCATTAGAGAAAGGAAGACAGACAACTGTTAGTGGTTTAACTGGAGGGCCATCACACCTCAGGTGAGGGTAGAGGTTGAGAAGGCAGGATGCTCACGGTGACCTCAGCCAGCAGAAATGATGTGGAGACACCAGTGTTGGACAGAGGTGGACAAAGTTAAAAATCACACAGCACCAGGCACAACAAATTTATTTGAAAGTACAAGCTTTCGGAGCGCTGCTCCTTCGTCAGGTACTGGGACAGGATCATAGGACACAGAATTTATAATAAAAGATCAAAGTGTCATACAGCTTATGTGTTGTGTTGAACAAACCTAGATTGTTGTTGAGTCTTTAATCATTTAAAATAGGGATGCAGGTTTCAATTGATTACTATGTAAATCCCAGAACTTCTTTCAAGTCATAGTCTCAAGATAACTTAAGATTTATCTATACAAAAAGAAAGCAATAGCTCAGGTGGTATAGGAATTGAACTTGCACTACTAGTACCATTCTGCGTTACAAAGCAGCTCTCCAGCCAACTGAGCTAACTGGGAGACAGCAGTCACAACACTAAGCCCATGTAGTCATGGCCACAGCTTCCTGCTACAGGCCACAGGAAGTGTCTGCACACTTGCTGCTAATGAACCTCATGTCCTTCAGTGAAGGAAACTGCCATCCTTACCTGGTCTGGCCAACACGTGACTCCAAACCCACAGCAATGTGGTTGACTCTTAACTGCCCTCTGGGCAATTGGGGATGGGCAATAAATGCTGGGCCAGCCAGTGACACCCTCATCCCGGAGATGGATAAATAAAAACCAGGAGCTTCCATTCCCCGGTGTTGGCTGCAGATTGGATCCGCTCGGCTGTCGCTGCTTTCTCGCACCTGCCCCACCCTGTTCAGATGCCCCTCTGCCTGGAGCACTGAGGTAGTGCCTGGAGGTCCAGTCTGCTGCCATCACCCTTTGCTCCCTCTCTTCACTGCCTCCTGCTCCTCCTCCAGATTTGTGTGGCTATCTCCACACGGCTGCTGGAACAGGACTGCGGCTTGAACCTGAATGCTGCAAATTGCCCTCCAAAGGCCTCCCAATCTGAACTTCTAGCAGTACCAGCTTTGAGACTAGCTGTTGCTTTCTGACCTTGGGACCGCCCCCCCCCCCCCTCCCCTTTACGTACACAGGTTCTCCTGCTGGCATTTGCAGCCTTGTGAAAGAGCTCCTTTCTCATTCATTCTCAGGATCTGGAAGCTGCTGGCATGGCCAAGATTGATTGCCAATCCCTAACTGCCTCTGGAGAATGTGCTGAGAAGCCTTCTCCTTGAACCAGTGCAGTCCATGTGGTGGAGATACACCTGCAGTGCTATGAGAGTCATAGAGAGTCAGAGTCTTATGGCATGGAGACCCTTTGGCCCAAACTGGGCCGTGCCGACCAAATTGTCCATCCACGCTGACCCTATTTTCCTGCATGTGGCCGATATCCTTGTAAGGACTAGGAGAAAGTGAGAACTGTAGATGCTGAAGATCAGCTTCAAAGAGTGTGGTGCTGGAAAAGCATAGCCAGTCAGGCAGCATCCGAGGAGCAGAAGAGTCAATGTTTCAAGCATAAGTTCTTCATCAGGAATGTGGGGGTGGCCCAAGGGGGCTGAGAGATAAATGAGAAGGGGTTGGGGCTGGGGGAGTCGGTAACTGGGAATGTGATAGGTCGATGAAGGTGCAGGGTAATGGTGATAGGACACAGCAGAGGTTGGAGCAGATGGATGGGAGGGAAGATGGTCACCTTACTTCCAACTATAGGGGATCAATGTCGATTTCACCAGTTTCCTCATTTTCCCTCCCCCCACCTTATCCTAGATCCAACCTTCCAACTCAGCACTAACCTTTTGAACTGTCCTACCTGCCATCTTCCTTCCCACCGAACTAAAATTTCAGTTACATCACACTGTAAACTTTTGCTATAAATTCTGCGTCTTAAGATCTTCTCCTACACAACCACCTGATGGAGGAGTAGCGCTCCAAAAGCTAATACTTCCAAATAAACGTGTTGGACTATAACCTGGTGTTGTGTGATTTTAAATTTGTAAAACCCAGTCCAACACCGGCATCTCCAAATCAACAAAAGCAAGTTGTGTCCAAAGTTAAAAATCACACAACATCAGGTTATAGTCCAACAGGTTTATTTGGAAGCATTAGCTTTCAAAGCACTGCCTCTTCATCAGGAGGTTGAAGGAGCAACGCTTCAAAAGCTAGTGCTTCCAAATAAACATGTCGGACTATAACCTGATGTTGTGTGATTTTAAATTTGTAAAACCCAGTCCAACACCGGCACCTCCAAATCGTAGCCCCTCAGGTTCTCTTTTATTCTTACCCTTCGAACCTTAAACTGATGCCCTCTATGCCTCGATTCCCCAACCCTGGGAAAAAGACTAAGTGCATTCACCCTATCCATGCCCCTCCCCCTCATGATGTTATACACCTCTATAGGGAGGGAGCTCCACCATTTTAATGCAATAATAATGTTACAGTTCCTACTCAGGATAATTTGTGTCTTGGAGGGGAACTTGCTTGTCGTGATATTCCTGTGGTTCAAGCTGGTATAGGTCACCAGTCTAGGAGGTGCTGTCCCAGGAGTATTGGTAAGATGCTGCAGTGCATCTTGTAGATGCTGCGCACTACTGTTCCTGAGCATCGGTGGTAAAGGGAGTGAATGTTGAAAGTGGTAGTTGGGGGTGTCAAAGAAGCAGGCTACTTTCTCCTGAATGCGACTTTCAGTAGAGGTCAGAAATCACACAACGCCAGCTAATAGACCAACAGGTTTATTTGAAATCACAAGATTCCAGACCACTGCCCCTTCGTCAAGTGTGACTTCTGACTTTGTCCACTCCAGTCAAACACCAGTATCTCCACATCTTCACTAGAGGTGCAACAATAGTATACACCCATGATTTAAATGGGATTTCTGTGACATTTACAAGTTCATTGATTATTTTGGAAACATGTTCAAAATCTGTCTTGCATTATGACTTCAGATATGAATCATTGCACAAAATATATTTTACAGAAATGAGTAGAGTAACAATTACGGTCCAACTCAGTCAATCCAATCAGTTAAAAAGAAATCACCTATTAATATAAAAAGAATCATCAGCAATGATTCCCCCTTCTGATTGTGATGGAGGGAAGGTAATTGATGAAGCAAGTGAAGGTGGTTAGACTGGGAATACCACCCTGAAGGATTGCTGCAGAGATGTCCTGGATTTGAAACTGATAGCCAAGATCCACAACTAACTTCCTTGCACAGTGGCTCAGTGGTTAGCACTGCTGCCTCACAGCACCAGGATCCCAGGTTCAATTCCAGCCTTGGGTGACTGTCTGTGTGGAGTTTGCACATTCTCCCCGTGTCTGTGTGGGTTGCTTCTGGGTGCTCTGTATTCCTCCCACAGTCCAGAGATGTGCTGGTCAGGTGAATTGGTCATGCTAAATTTCCCATAGTGCTAGGTGCATTAATCAGAGGGAAATGGATCTGGGTGGGTTAATCTTCAGAGGGCCAGTGTGGACTGGGTGGGCCAAAGGTCCTGTTTCCACACTGTAGGTAATCTAATCTAAAGAATAGATCCACGAGTGAATGAGTAGATTATTCCTCGATTCTCTTTGATAGATCCTTGATGCCACACTCAATGGAACATTTCCCATAGTAGGAAACCAGTCACTCACATCTCCACGCATGAGTTCAGCTCTTCAATCTATGCTTGAACCAAGGTTGCAATAAGGTTTTGAACTGAATGGCCCCTAACAGAGAGGAGAAAGTGAGGAATGCGGATGCTGGACATCAGAATCGAGACGATGGTACTAGAAAAGCACAGCGGGTCAGGCAGCATCCGAGGTGCAGGAGAATCGACATTCCTGATGAAGGGCTTTTGCCCGAAACATCGATTCTCCTGCTCGTCGGATGCTGCCTGACCTGCTGTGCTTTTCCAGCAACACACTCTCAATCCTGGCCCCTAACAGAACCCAGACTAAACTGAGCAGGTTATTCCTGTGTAAGAGTCACTTGATGGCACTATTTATGACAACTTCCATCACTTTACTGATGATGACTAAGAGGAGACTGATACAATAATTGCCGAGATTGGATCCATACTGTGTCTTGCGGAGACCGCATGCCAAAACAATTTCCTATTTGTTTGGTCCATGGTACTATTATAACTGTAGTAGAGCACCCGATTACAGAGCTTGGCTACTTCCGGAAAAAAAAATCTTCAATTCCTCTTTGAGAAAGATAGGTTCGATGTCACAACCATTTGCATTTAACCTCCAACATTTCAGGGTTTCTTTTAAGCTTGTCTGAACATGGTACTTCACAAAATGGTCACAATTCAGATCAATACCTAAGATTGCAACATTGGATCTGCCATTGCGATCGCACAATATCTTGTGTCGAAGGCCACAGTATGACCGGGTGCTTCAGACACAAAACTCGTGCTCGTAACTTTTAACAAAGGACTTTGCACTTCAAGGTTTAAGATCATTTCATTCACAATTAGATGGCTGGAGTCTAAGTAATTTGTTTGACTTGAGCTGTGCGGCTCAACGGGTGAGATTCACTCGGATGTAGGCAAGCTGTCAGATACGCAAAGGGTTCCATCCCAGCATGGACGACAGACAAAGAAATCTCACAGTTTGTGGTGCACATCCCTCTGCCTGGATGTCACAATAGAGCCACCACAGTGATGGACACAGTCCAGAAATGAACAGAAACATGAGGCCATTGAAACAGTGGTAGGTCAATCAATTCCACGAGTCTATTTCACAATTTAATTAGATTATGGCTGATTTACATTTCAACTCTATTTATGAACCTTTCACGTGTATTTCTTGATGCCTTTGGACAACAAAAGGTCTGCTAGCATGGTCAATTGTCTGTCCTTGATATGCTGCAACACTATAACAGTGTAAACTGGAGGAGAGCAACATCTCATCGACAGATCAGGCACTTTATAAAATACTAAATATGTTCTGAGGAAAGCTCATTGGACCTGAAGCGTTAACTTTAATTTCTCTTCACAGATGCTGCCAGACCTGCTGAGCTTTTCCAGCAACTTCTGTTTTTGTTTCATACACTTTACAACCTTCTCAAAAATCCATCCCACCCTGGAAATGTTTTTCTACAACCTCTATCATCGGGGAGAAGGTACAGAAGCCTGAACACACGCACCAGCCAGTTCTGCAACAGTTTCCACCCTACTGTTGTTAGACTATTGAATGGACTCACAAACTCTTAACATTTGCTAGTAACTGTGTTTTTGTTTTTTACTGCTGTTTACCTATTATTTACTTATCTATGCTACCTAACTATGTGATCTGCCTATATTGCTCGCAAGACAAAGCTTTTCACTGTGGCTTGGTACACATGACAATAAATTCAAATCAATTCAATTCAATACTGAGTTCAACACCTTCAGATTGTGAACCCTACCCCATTCCTTCCTTTTCTTTTAGCTTCACCTATTACATTCTCTGTCATCATGTCTTCTTTCTCCTCCCCGCGCCCCAGTGGGACTGTCTATTCTTTCCAGTCTGGTAATGTTCTGCCATTCTCACATTCCCATTATTTAATCTGCAGCCTTTCTCCCCTAGCACTCTACCCCACACTATTGCATAAATGCTGCCCCACCAGTAATGTCACACTTCACGTCAGCTCGGATGAAGAGTCACCTAGACTCGAAGTGTTCACTTGCTCTCTCTCCATGTATGCTGCTTGACCTGCTGTGATCGCCAGCACTTTTTGCTTTCAAAAGCCTGCCAATCCCAGTCTTGAAGACTTCATGCAAGGTTTCTCTTTGCAACATCAGTGCCAGCAAACAGCACATCGTCATAACTTCAATTAGACCATAAGGCTGCTCTCTCAGCAGAGAGAGAGAGAGAGAGAGAGAGAGAGAGAGAGATGATGGTGGTAGTTTGACCACAGGTGAGGGGAGAGGTTGAGAAGGACGGTCCTTTATGGCGACCTCATCCAAAGTAGGAATCAAACCCACAGGGTTGGCATCATTCAGCATTGCATATCAGCCAACCAATCCCTGACATAGGAATGTGCAGTATCAGCAACAGAACCTTATTGTGAAACATCTACAGCAGAAAGAACAATTTGTAACTCTTCTGTTCTAGTCTGGTTCAGTGTTCTGATGCACAAGGTATCAGACATGATGTGGAGATGCCAGTGTTGGACTGGGATGGACAAAGTTAAAAATCACACAACACCAGGTTATGGTCCCACAGATTTATTTGGAAGTAAAAGCTGTTGGAGCATTGTTCCTTCGTCAGCTAGTCATGTAATTTTTAACTTAATGTCAGACAAAAAGACAAACAGAAATTGCTGGAGAAACTCAGAAGGTCTGGCCATATCTGTGGAGTGAATGCAAAGTTAAGTGCAGTGAACATCCATTCCCAATCTCTAAAGAAGGCTCATTGTGTCTGTGACTCGAAAGGTTACTAGACCTGAAACTCTACTATCAGACCTGCTGAGTTTCACCAGAAATTTCTGGTTTGGTTTCAGGTTGCCAGAGTCCACAGTTCTTTGCTTTATGTCAATATCAGATTAAGTTGCCTGAGGAGCACCAGTATCCTTGGGGGGAGGTTTGCTAGTGCTCTTTGGGGAAGTTTAAACTAACTCTGCAGGGGCATGGGAACCTAGACTGTAGCTTTAGGGTGCAGGACCTGGAGTGTAGGGTGGCTAGGAACACGGCATCAATCTCAAAGGAGGGTTCCTGTAAACAGGAAAGTGGCTTGAAGTGTGTATACTTCAATGCAAGAAGTATACAAAATAAGGTAGGTGAACATGCAGCGTGGGTTGGTACCTGGGATTTCGATGTTGTGGCTATTACGGAGACATGGGTAGAACAGGGACAGGATTGGCTGTTGCAGCTTCCAGGGTTTAAATGTTTTAGTAGGGTCAGAGGTGGGGGTAAAAGAGGGGGAGGTGTGGCATTGCTTGTCAAAGGTAGTAGTACAGCGGTGGAAAGGACGATGGATGAAGATTTGCCATCTGAGGTACATTGTGCTGAGGTTAGAAATAGGAAAGGTGAGGTCACTCTGTTAGGAGTTTTCTACAGGTCTCCTAATAGTCCGAGAGACGTAGAAGAAAGGATTGCGAGGATGATTCAGGAGAAGAGTGAAAGTAATAGGGTGATTGTTATGGGGGACTTTAACTTTCCAGATATTGACTGGGAAGGCTATAGCTCGAGTTCGTTAGATGGGTCGGTGTTTGTCCAATGTGTGCAGGAGGGTTTCCTGACACAATATGTAGACAAGCCAACAAGTGGTGAGGCCATACTGGATTTGGTTCTGGGTAACGAACCAGGCCAGGTGTTAGAATTGGAGGTAGGTGAGCACTTTGGGGACAGTGACCACAATTCGGTGACCTTTACTCTAGTGATGGAGAAGGATAAGTGTGCACTGCAGGGCAAGAGTTATAGAGGGGGGCAGGGAAATTATGATGCGGTGAGGCATGACTTAGGATGCGTGCCTTGGAAAAGTAGGCTTCAGGGTAAGGGCGCAATTGATATGTGGAGCTTGTTCAAGGAGCAACTATTGAGTGTCCTTGATAAGTATGTACCTGTCAGGCAGGGAGGAAAGGGTCATGTGAGGGAGCCGTGGTTTAATAAGGAATTGGAATCCCTTGTTAAAGGGAAGAGGGCGGCCTATGTAAAGATGAGGCCTGAAGGTTCAACTGGGGCGATTGAGAGTTATAAGGTAGCCAGGAAGGATCTGAAGAGAGATCTAAGAGCAGCAAGGAGGGGACATGAAAAGTCCTTAGTTTGTAGGATTAGGGAAAACCCAAAGGCTTTCTATAGGTATGTCAGGAATAAAAGAATGACTAGGGTAGGAATAGGTCCAGTCAAGGATAGTAGTGGGAAGTTGCGTGTGGAGGCTGAAGAGATTGGGGAGACATTGAATGAATACTTTTCGTCAGTATTCACTCAGGAACAGGACATTGTTGCCGATGTGAATACTGAGTCACAATTAATTAGAATGGACGGCTTTGAGGTATGTAGGGAAGAGGTGTTGGAAGTTCTGGAAAGGGTGAAAATAGATAAGTACCCTAGGCCTGATGGCATTTATCCTAGGATCCTCTGGGAAGCAAGGGAGGAGATTGCAGATCCATTGGCTTTGATTTTTATGTCCTCCTTGTCTACAGGAATAGTGCCAGAAGACTGGAGGATAGCAAATGTGGTTCCCTTGTTCAAGAAGGGGAGTAGGGATAACCCTAGTAACTATAGGTCGGTGAGTCTCACTTCTGTTGTGGGCAAAGTCTTACAGAGAATTGTAAGGGATAGGATTTATGAACATCTGGATAGGAATAATGTGATCAAGGATAGTCAGCATGGTTTTGTGAAGGGCAGGTCGTGCCTCACAAACCTTATTGAATTCTTTGAGAAGGTGACTAAGGAGGTGAACGAGGGTAAAGCGGTAGATGTGGTGTATATGGATTTTAGTAAGGCATTTGATAAGGTTCCCCATGGTAGGCTACTGCAGAAAATACGGAGGTATGGCATTGAGGGTGAGTTGGAGGTTTGGATTAGGAATTGGCTGGCTGGAAGAAGACAGAGGGTAGTAGTTGATGGTAAAGGTTCATCTTGGAGTACTAGCGGTGTTCCACAAGGAACTGTTTTGGACCATTGCTGTTTGTCATTTTTATAAATGACCTGGAGGACGGGCTAGAAGGTTGGGTGAGCAAGTTTGCAGATGATACGAAAGTCGGTGGAGTTGTTGACAGTGAGGAAGGATGTGGCAGGTTTCAGTGGGATATAGATAAGCTGCAGAGCTGGGCAGAAAGGTGGCAAATGGAGTTCAATGTAGGTAAGTGTGAAGTGATTCACTTTGGTAAGAGGAACAAGAAGATGGGGTACTGGGCTAATGGTCGGATACTTGGTAGTGTGGATGAGCAGAGGGATCTTGGTGTCCATGCACACAGATCTCTGAAAGTTGCCACCCTGGTAAATAGTGCAGTGAAGAAGGCATATGGCGTACTGGCTTTTATTGGTCGAGGAATTGAGTTCCGGAGTCCTGAGGTCATGTTGCAGTTGTATAAGACTCTGGTGCAGCCGCATCTGGAGTATTGTGTGCAGTTTTGGTCGCCATACTATAGGAAGGATGTGGAGGTACTGGAACGGGTGCAGAGGAGGTTTACGTGGATGTTGCCTGGTATGGTAGGAAGATTATATGAGGAAAGGCTGAGGCACTTGGGGCTGTTTTCATTGGAGAAAAGAAGGTTTAGGGGTGACTTGATAGAGGTGTACAAGATGATTAGGGGTTTAAATAGGGTGGGCCATGAGAACCTTTTTCCATGTATGGAGTCAGCTATTACGAGGGGGCATAGCTTTAAGTTAAGGGGTGGTAGGTATAGGACAGATGTTAGGGGTAGATTCTTTACTCAGCGAGTCGTGAGTTCATGGAATGCCCTGCCAGTAGCAGTGATGGACTCTCTCTCTTTATGGGCATTTAAACGGGCATTGGATCGGCATATGGAGGATAGTGGGCTAGTGTAGGTTAGGTGGGCTTGGATCGGCGCAACATCGAGGGCCAAAGGGCCTGTACTGCGCTGTATTTTTCTATGTTCTACGTTCTAAGTTGAACTGTAACCTCAAGGTCACTGTGACACCTCCGAGGTACTGACTTGCAAAGGATTAAGTTGGAAAATCTTTTTAAAAGGCCTCATGCTGTCAATGAGCATCTGCATTGGAGAAGTACTGTACTCCTTACATAATTCCCCAAAAACCTTTTCATCTCCTATCTCACAGGGGAACAAAGCAGAGAAGAATTCAGAAACTGATTTAAAAGAAAACACATGTCATTAGGGGTTATAAATATTACTTTCAAAATTGTCATGCAAATTTTTGTTCTGGTGATTCAAAATGCCTTTATCTGGAGGATGATGTGTCATATATTAAAGTATTGAAGTATCTCTCGTTCGGCTTGTGTGTCTAACATAATCACTTACACTAACATATTCTAGAGCTAATTTTAAATAAAAAACTCACAGGCCTCAAGCGCTCAGAAATAATATCACCATTAATCACCATTTGTACATCAGCATTGGAGTGGATAATCTGAGATACATAGTTCTCTGGGGAATCAGCTGCTCACAGCAGCTCTTAACAATAAGGATGAGAGCATATAAAGAAATCATAATGCAAACCAAATAGATATTTTGCAAGACGTGAATGAAGCATTTCAAGCCGTTACATTATCGTCAGGTTTAGATGAAGCAGACAGAAACACCTGTGAAGATCGATATGGAGGGAATGTGAGAGCAAAGCGTCGGCTGGATGTGGGTTTTTTGGCCTCTTACCATCTCTCCTGTTCAGCTTTGCGAAGCCAGGGCTGTGACTGCTTGAGAACTTGGAAGAGCAATCGAAAGCTGATTGAAGCAAGTCAGACACCAGGTGACTGTCACAATTATCTGCCAGATTGAGAAAACAAGCAAAAGAAAACAATTTAAATTTTGAATTATTTCCTCTCATCCAATAAACATGAGCTATCTTGGCGAACATAGTAAATGCACCATAGAATTTAGTTATGGGTCAATGAACGAAATTGCCTGCAACTACTCACCTGTCAGCTTCCTGCTTCCTGTTGACCTGCATGTGCTGGTCATCTGCCACTGCCCTGATCATTAAATTCTCACCTTTGTTTTTGAATTTTTCCAGGAGAATACAGCTCCTTATCTCTGTGACTTTCTCCTGCCCAACTATCCATCAAGACAGCTGCACTCACCCATTCCCAGTCAGTGTTCACAAATGGTTGCCTGACGGTGGAATCGAATTGAGACCCTGGCACTGTGAGGAAACAGTGCTAACCACTGAGCCACTGTACCACCCAATGCTAGAGGAGTTGGAATCTTTGAAAGTGGAATAAGTTGCCAGGTCCGGATGGATTGTTCCCAAGGATGCTGAAGAAGGTCAGGGAGGGAATAGCGGATGATCTAAGGATTATTTTTCAATCTTCACTAGACACAGGTTAGTTACCAGAGGACTGGAGGAATGTGAATGCAGTTCCGTTGCTTTAAAAGGGTACAAAGAAACTGCAAAGCAATCATAGCCCAGTTACTTCGGTTTACTTACAATCCTGAGAGATTGGATAAACTGTCACTTAGAAAGCACTGCCTTTATTCCTGATGAAGGGCTTTTGCCCGAAACGTCGATTTCGCTGCTCGTTGGATGCTGCCTGAACTGCTGTGCTCTTCCAGCACCACTAATCCAGTATTTGCTTTCCAGCATCTGCAGTCATTGTTTTTACCACTTAGAAAGGTGTGGATGAGTCAGGGATAATGAGCATGACTTTATTAAGGGGAGGTCATGCCTTACAAATTAGATTAGATTAGATTCCCTACAGTGTGGACTTGTTGGTCCGAAGGTCCTGCTTCCAGTGTGGAAGCAGGACCTTCGGCCCAACAAGTCCACACTGACCCTCTGAAGAGTAACCCACCCAGACCCATTTCCCTCTGACTAATGCACCTAGCACTCTGGGCAATTTAGCATAGCCAATTCACCTGACTTGCACATCTTTGGACTGAAGACTTTGAGGAAGTGACAAGGCAGACTGATGAGAGTAGATGTTGTCTACATGGATTTTAGTAAGGCATTCGACAAAGACCTCATGGTTGAAAAAGTAAAAGCCAGTGGGTACAGAGTGATTTGTCAAATTGGATACAAGGTTGGTTTAATAACAGGAAACAAAGGGTAATGATTGATCGCTGCCCTGGAGAATGGAAAGCTGGTTCAAATGGCATTATGCAGGACTCAATGTTAGGGTTCCTGCTGTTTGTTTTATACATTAACAATTCGGGCTTGAACGTGCAATGGATAGTATAAAGGATAGCTTTAAGCTGCAAAATGACTTAGATGGGTTGGTAGTGTGGGCAGGAAAGTGGCAGATAGCATTCAACTCTGACAAATGTGAAGTAATACATTATGGAAATTCAAACAGTGAAAGGGAATAAACAAGAAATAGGAATATACTGAGAGAGTTAGATGAAATGAGGGATCTCAGCAACCAAGTAAAGAGGTACCTAAAGGTAGTAGTAAAGGTAGATAATTTGGAAAGAAGGCATATGGAATATTCGCTTTCATTGGCAGAGATATAAAATGTAAAAGGTTATAATGATGAAACTGTATCAGAAACTGGTGAGACCCCAACTGGAAAAAGGTCCTTCCACCTATCACATTTCCAACGCCCCTCCCCCAAGTCCCTCCTCCCTACCTTTTATCTTAGCCTGCTTGGCACACTCTCCTCATTCCTGAAGAAGGGCTCATGCCCAAATCGTCGATTCTCCTGCTCCTTGGATGCTGCCTGACCTGCTGCGCTTTTCCAGCAACACATCTTCAGCTCTGATCTCCAGCATCTGCAGTCCTCACTTTCTCCTAGAAGATTTTAACCTAATACAAACCCTCTTGCAAGGATGCCTTCCTTGAAGAAGCTCTCTTCCTCCCTCTACAAGGATTTCAGTGAGTCCCTCACACTGCACACCGCAGGTCCTTCCACCTATCACATTTCCAACGCCCCTCCCCCAAGTCCCTCCTCCCTACCTTTTATCTTAGCCTGCTTGGCACACTCTCCTCATTCCTGAAGAAGGGCTCATGCCCGAAACATCGATTCTCCTGCTCCTTGGATGCTGCCTGACCTGCTGCGCTTTTCCAGCAACAGACCCCAACTGGAGTCTTGTGTGGGCAGATCTGGTCACATTACAGGAAAGATGCAATTGCTTTGGAGAGAGGGCAGAGAAGATGGACTAGAATGTTGTCAGTGTGGGAGAATTATAACTGTGCGGAGAGATTGGACAGGTTGGGGCTGTTTTCATTGGAACAGAGAAGGCTGAAAAGTGAAATGATTGAGGTTTACAAAATTGTTAGTGGTACAGATGGAGTAGACAGCAATCTGCTTCCCCTGGCAGAGAATTCCAAAACTAGGGGTCATAGGGTCTAGCTAAGAGGCAGAAGGATAAGAGGGGATGTGAGGAAACTTTTGTTTATGGGAAGGGTTGAATTGAATTGAATTTATTGTCAGGTGAACCGAGGCACAGTGAGATGCTTTGTGGGCGTGTGGAATGTGCTGCCTGAGTTGATGGTGGAGGGAAGACCCCCTAAAATCACTTAAAAATTACCAGATTCTGCATCTGCACCATAAGTCCTGTGAGCTGCAGGGCCACAGGCCGTGTACAGGAAGATGGGTTTAGAAAGGGCCTCTGGGTGTCTTTGGGTCAGCACGGACAAGATGAGTCAAATGGCCACCTTCTGTACTGAATAATTTGTATGGTTCTATTCACACTTATTTTTCATCTATATATCTCCCCTACTACCATTAACCTTTACTTTTCGTTCATGGGTACCTTCACCATCTGTTCCAAATGCTCAAACTCCCCCCACCTTTCTAATGCATAGCACCCACCAATTTTCCAACACTGCAGAAGATTCATGTTGGATTTGAAACTCTATTTTTCTCTTTGCACAGATGCTGCTGGACCTACTGAATGTGGGGCAGCACAATGCTTCTATGGTTAGTACTGCTGCCTCACAGCACCAGGGACCTGGGTTCGATTCCAGCCTCGGGCAACAGTGTATGTGGAGTTTGCACATTCTGTCTGGGTTTCCTCTGGGTGCTCCAGTTTCCTCCCACAGTCTGAAGGTGTGCAGGTTAGGTGGATTGGCCATGTTAAACTGCCCCATAATGTGCAGGCTAGGTGGATTAGCCATGGGATTGCAGGGTTATAAGGATAATGTAAGGGGGTGGGTCTGGGTGGGATGTTCTCAGAGGGTCAGTGTAGACTCAATGGGTCAAATGGCCTGTTTCCACACTGGAGGGTGTCTATGCTTTCTGTGTTTTTTGTTAACTTAATTCATGAAGGTGTTGATGGATCGGCATTTGTTTGCCAACTCTTATTGACCAGAGAGTCAAGGAGTAGTACACATTGTTGTAGGTCTTGAGTCACATACAAGCCAGACCAATTAAGGACAGCAGATTTCCTTCCCCAAAGGGCATTTTTTAACTTGATGGATTTTCACAACAACATACACTGGATACATGGTCACCATTAGTTTTTGATTCCAGATTTTCTTTCAGATGAATTCAGATTTCATCATCTGCCCCATGGTGGGGTGTAAATCCATGTCCTCGGAAGATTGGAGTTCTGGATTGCAAATCCTGTCACCTTACCATGATAGCTTAAAAATGTGTTGCTGGAAAAGCGCAGCAGGTCAGGCAGCATCAAAGAAACAGGAAAATCAACGTTTCAGACATAAGCCCTTCTTCAGCTTCTTCGGCTTATGCCCGAAACGTCGATTCTCCTATTCCTTTGATGCTGCCTGACCTGCTGCGCTTTTCCAGCAACACATTTTTAAGCTCTGATCTCCAGCATCTGCAGTCCTCACTTTCTCCTCATTGATCTTACCATGATACCACTGCTCAAAGACTCTGCTAGCTATCCAGCAAATTACACATTGTAATGATGAGTGTGCTGAGTGACTTGAAGCAGTGGGGTTGGGGTAGGTGACAGCCAGAAATCAGGCAACGAAACCTCTAGGAATGCATCCAAACAGAATTGGCGACAATCATCAGGCTGAAGTATCTTGACAACAACCAGATAACTGCTTGTTTCAGGCTGCTCCAACTGATCCAACAAGGATTGGACTAAGGATCACAGGGGAAGGAATTAGGATAGGCCACTATACCTCCAATTTTGGTGTCATCTGCAAACTTACTAACTATACCTCTTATGCTCGCATCCAAATCAGTTATATAAATGATGAAAAGTAGTGGACCCAGCATCGATCCTTGTGGCACTTCACTGGTCACAGGCCTCCAGTCTGAAAAAAAACCCTCCACCACCACCCTCTGTCTCCTACCTTTGAGCCAGTTCTGTATCCAAATGGCTAGTTCTCCCTTTATTCCATGAGATCTAACCTTGCTAATCAGTCTCCCATGGGGAACCTGGTCGAACTCCTTACTGAAGTCCATATAGATCACATCTACTGCTCTGCCCTCATCAATGTTCTTTGTTACATCTTCAAAAAACTCATTTAAGTTTGTGAGACATGATTTCCCATGCACAAAGCCATGTTGACTATCCTTAATCCGTCCTTGCCTTTCCAAATACATGCAAATCCTGTCCCTCAGGATTCTCTCCAACAACTTGCCCACCACCAACATCAAGCTCACCGGTCTATAGCTCCCTGGCTTGTCCTTACTACCTTTTTTAAATAGTGGTACCACATTAGCCAACCTCCAGACTTCTGGCACCTCACCTCTGACTATCGATGATACAAATATCTCATCAAGAGGCCCAGCAATCACTTCCCTAGCTTCCCACAGAGTTCTAGGGTACACCTGGTCAGGTTCTTGGATGATCATATTGAAAAGGTGGATGAGGTTCAAAGGGCCAAATGGCCTACTCCTGCTATTATTTGCAACATTCTGGCTGAAACCTAACAAAGTCTTTTGATTCGACTAAGGGAGGGATTTTTGAAGTTGGAGTTTACTGACCCACCATGTGAAGAGACACTTGGGTACATATCCCAGTTGATGCCTGTCGATGGTTAATGCTCCATACGGCCTTACTAAGCTAGGTAAAAATAATGACTGCAGATGCTGAACACCAAATACTGGATTAGTGGTGCTGGAAGAGCACAGCAGTTCAGGCAGCATCCAACGAGCAGCGAAATCAACGTTTCGGGCAAAAGCCCTTCATCAGGAATAAAGTCAGTGAGCCTGAAGCATGGAGAGATAAGCTAGAGGAGGGTGGGGGTGGGGAGAGAGTAGCATAGAGTACAATGGGTGAGTGGGGGAGGAGATGAAGGTGATAGGTCAAGGAGGAGAGGGTGGAGTGGATAGGTGGAAAAGAAGATAGGCAGGTCGGACAAGTCAAGGAGACAGTAACTGAGCTGGAAGTTTGAAACTAGGATGAGGTGGGGGAAGGGGAAATGAGGAAGCTGTTGAAGTCCACATTGATGCCCTGGGGTTGAAGTGCTCCGAGGCGGAAGATGAGGCGTTCTTCCTCCAGGCGTCTGGTGGTGAGGGAGCGGCGGTGAAGGAGGCCCAGGACCTCCATATCCTCGGCAGTGTGGGAGGGGGAGTTGAAATGTTGGGCCACGGGGCGGTTTGGTTGATTGGTGCGGGTGTCTCGGAGATGTTCCCTAAAGCGCTCTGCTAGGAGGCGCCCAGTCTCCCCAATGCAGAGGTGACCACATCAGGAGCAACGGATACAATAAATGATATTGGTGGATGTGCAAGTGAAACTTTGATGGATGTGGAAGGCTCCTTTAGGGCCTTGGATAGAGGTGAGGGAGGAGGTGTGGGCACAGGTTTTACAGTTCCTGCGGTGGCAGGGGAAAGTGCCAGAATGGGAGGGTGGGTCGTAGGGGGGTGTGGACCTGACCAGGTAGTCACGGAGGGAATGGTCTTTGCGGAAGGCGGAAAGGGGTGGGGAGGGAAATATATCCCTGGTGGTGGGGTCTTTTTGGAGGTGGCGGAAATGTTGGCAGATGATTTGGTTTATGCGAAGGTTTGTAGGGTGGAAGGTGAGCACCAGGGGCGTTCTGTCCTTGTTACAGTTGGAAGGGTGGGGTCTGAGGGCGGTGGTGCGGGATGTGGACGAGGTGCGTTGGAGATGCGTTGGAGGACCTTAAATTTACCTGGACTATCTCTGACACCTCGCTCCCCTTCCTGGACCTCTCCATCTCCATTAGTGACGACTGACTTGACACTGACATTTTTTGCAAACCCACCGACTCCCATAGCTACCCTATCTCTTGCAAAAATGCCATCCCGTATTCCCAATTTCTCCGCCTCCGCCGTATCTGCTCCCAGGAGGACCGGTTCCACCATAGGACACACCAGATGGCCTCCTTCTTTAGAGACCGCAATTTCCCTTCCCACGTGGTTAAAGATGCCCTCCAACGCATCTCGTCCACATCCCGCACCTCCGCCCTCTGCTGGCATGGGTCATCCTTTCTACCAGGGACATTGGAGAACATGGGCAGCACGGTGGCACAGTGGTTAGCACTGCTGCCCCAGAGACCTGGGTTCATTTCCCACCTCAGGTGACTGTCTGTGTGGTGTTTGCACATTCTCCCCGTGTCTGCGTGGGTTTCCTCCGGGTGCTCCGGTTTCCTCCCACAATCCAAAAATGTGCAGGTCAGGTGAATTGGCCAGGATAAATTGCCCGTAGTGTTAGGTGAAGGGGTAAATGTAGGGGAATGGGTCTGGGTGGGTTGCACTTCGGCGGGTCGGTGTGGACTTGTTGGGCCAAAGGGCCTGTTTCCACACTGTAAGTAATCTAATCTAAAAACCTCTTAACTGGATCAAAGATAGGCTTGATTGTGGCTATGTCTGTCTGCTCATAAAATGGAAACCAGTGAAGGAAGTAGGTGAGGTTGGGAGGGAGCAGGTTGTGGGGGGAGCAGGCATTTCGCAAGTGCAACTCCTCCCTCCCCTACCATCAAATCAGCTGACTGGGGATGCATAAAATTCCACATCTCCCCCATGAATCTTCACAGAAGAATAACATGAACCTTTCCATCTCTTTTATTCAAATGTGCTCTTCTTCTGTTCTATCTTAATTTAGAACTGAATGGTATTAATAATGATTTTATGAAATCAAAGACGTGACAAGAGATTCAATTTGCAATTCCTTCACAATTATTAAAATGGTTTCAAAGACAAGAGATGAGGTTTCAAAGAACATCAAACTTATGGATTATGGGCTATGCTGAATCACTCCAGATACCAATGTTCTGGCGAAGAGGATAAATAGGGTGGTCAGTAGGACTTTAAACTTCTGAGTTGGGGGGAAGGGAAAGTGAAAGCGACAGGGAGTATGGAGGTAAATGGAAAGATAAGCAGCAGGATAGCATGTTTCCAGGCGGATTTAAAATTGAGGCAGACTGAGAATGCAGAAAAAAGCAAGGATAACTTAGGACATATGACTTACAACATCTCTAATAAGGAAGTTAGCATTAAGGCACTTTACCTGAATGCTCGTAGCATTCATAACAAAGCCGATGAATTAATGGCACAGATAATAGTGAATGATTATGATGTAGTAGGCATCACAGAGACTTGGTTACAGGGGGGTCAGGACTGGCAGTTAAACCTCCATGGTTTTTCGACTTATCGAAAAGACAGAGAGGTGGGCAGAGGGGGTGGGGTTGCCTTGTTAGTTAAGAACAAAATTAAATCTATGGTATTGAATGACATAGCGTCGGATGATGTGGAGTCTGTGTGGGTGGAATTGAGGAACTACAAAGGCAAAAAAACCATAATTGGAGTTGTGTACAGACCTCCTAACAGTGGTCAGGACCAGGGACGCAACATGTACCGGGAAATAGAGAAGGCATGTCAGAAAGGCAAGGTTACATTGATCATGGGTGACTTCAATATGCAGGTGGACTGGGTAAATAATGTTGCTAGTGGATCTAAAGAAAGGGAATTCATGGAATGCTTACAGGATGGCTTTTTGGAACAGCTTGTCATGGAGCCCACAAGAGAGCAGGCTATTCTGGACCTAGTGCTTTGCAATGAACCAGACTCTATAAAAGATCTTAAAGTAAGGGAACCCTTAGGAAGTAGCGACCATAATATGGTAGAGTTCAGTCTGGAGTTTGAAAGGGAGAAGGCGAAATCTGATGTAATGGTGTTACAGTTGAATAAAGGTAATTATGAGGGCATGAGAGAGGAACTGACTAAAATAGACTGGAAGCAGAGGCTAACCGGGAAGACACTAGAGCAAAAATGGCAGGAGTTTGTAGGTATAATTGAGGACACTGTACAGAGGTTCATTCCCAAGAAAAGAAAGATTAACCGGGGAGGGATTAGACAACCTTGGCTGACAAAGGAAGTCAGGAAATGTATTAAAGAAAAAGAGAGATCCTATAAAGTGGCTAAGAACAGTGGGAAATCAGAAGATTGGGAAGGATACAAAAGCAAACAGAGGATAACAAAGAGTGTAATAAGAAATGAGAGGATCAAATATGAAGGTAGGCTAGCCAGTAATATTAGAAATAATAGTAAAAGTTTCTTTCAGTACATAAGAAACAAACGACAGGCAAAAGTAGACATTGGGCCACTTCAAACTGATGCAGGGAGCCTAGTGATGGGAGATAAGGAAATAGCAGGAGAACTTAACAAGTACTTTGCGTCAGTTTTCACAGTGGAAGACAGGAGTAATATCCCAAAAATTAAAGGGTGTCACGGGGCTGAGTTGAGTATGGTTGCCATTACGAAAGAGATAGTGCTAGAAAAGTTAAAAAGTCTTAAAATTGATAAATCTCCTGGCCCCGATGGGATACACCCTAGAGTTCTGAGAGAGGTTGCTGAGGAAATAGCAGAGGCATTGGTTGAGATCTTTCAAGAGTCACTGGAGTCAGGAAAGGTCCCGGATGATTGGAAGATGGCTGTAGTAACCCCCTTGTTCAAGAAAGGATCAAGGCAAAAGATGGAAAATTATAGGCCAATCAGCTTAACCTCGGTTGTTGGTAAAATTCTAGAATCCATCATTAAGGATGAGGTTTCTAAATTCTTGGAAGAGCAGAGTCTGATTAGAACAAGTCAACATGGATTTAGTAAAGGGAGGTCATGCCTGACAAACCTGTTGGAATTTTTTGAAGAGGTAACAAGTAGGTTAGACCAGGGGAACCCAGTGGATGTGGTCTATCTGGACTTTCAAAAGGCCTTTGATAAGGTGCCACACGGGAGACTGCTGAGCAAGGTGAGGGCCCATGGTGTTCGAGGTGAGCTGCTGGGATGGATTGAGGATTGGCTATCTAACAGAAGGCAGAGAGTTGGGATAAAAGGTTCTTTTTCAGAATGGCAGCTGGTGACGAGCGGTGTCCCGCAGGGTTCGGTGTTGGGGCCACAGCTGTTCGCATTATATATTAATGATTTGGATGAGGGAACCGGGGGCATTCTAGCGAAGTTTGCCGATGATACAAAGTTAGGTAGACAGGCAGGTAGTACTGAGGAAGTGGGGAGGCTACAGAAGGATCTAGACAGGTTGGGAGAGTGGTCCAGGAAATGGCTGATGGAATTTAACGTGAGCAAGTGCGAGGTCTTGCACTTTGGCAAAAAGAATATAGGAATGGACTACTTTCTAAATGGTGAGAAACTTAATAAAGCCAAAGCACAAAGGGATCTGGGAGTGCTAGTTGAGCATTCTCTAAAGGTAAACATGCAGGTTGAGTCTGTGATTAAGAAAGCGAATGCAATGTTGTCTCTTATCTCAAGAGGGTTGGAATATAAAAGCAGAGATGTACTACTAAGACTTTATAAAGCTCTGGTTAGGCCCCATTTGGAGTACTGTGTCCAGTTTTGGTCCCCACACCTCAGGAAGGACATACTGGCACTGGAACGTGTCCAGCGGAGATTCACACGGATGATCCCTGGAATGACAGGTCTAGCATATGAGGAACGGCTGAGGATACTGGGATTGTATTCGTTGGAGTTTAGAAGATTAAGGGGAGATCTAATAGAGACGTACAAAATAATACATGGCTTTGAAAAGGTGGATGCTAGAAAATTGTTTCTGTTAGGCGAGGAGACTAGGACCCGTGGACACAGCCTTAGAATTAGAGGGGGTCATTTCAGAACGGAAATGCGGAGACATTTCTTCAGCCAGAGAGTGGTGGGCCTGTGGAATTCATTGCCACGGAGTGCAGTGGAAGCCGGGACGCTAAATGTCTTCAAGGCCGAGATTGATAGGTTCTTGTTGTCTAGAGGAATTAAGGGCTACGGGGAGAACGCTGGCAAGTGGAGCTGAAATGCGCATCAGCCATGATTGAATGGCGGAGTGGACTCGATGGGCCGAATGGCCTTACTTCCACTCCTATGTCTTATGGTCTTATGGTCTTATACACGATTGGCAATTAGTGTATTCTTCAAGGTAACAAGGTTTTAATGAAAGATTGTAGACATCTTTTTGTACTGTTATCCCGAACTTGAGATAGGATAAAATAATTCTTGGACAATGCATGCAAATACCTTTAATTGCATATACCTGCTACAGAGTCCATATGATAGACACAACTAAGATAGAGGCAAAATGCTTTAGATGCTGGAGACCTAAAATAAGAACAAAATGTGTTGGAACCATTTACTAAAGAAGAGTCTTAGTGGACCCTAAATGTTAGCACTGGCTCTCTCTCCATAGATACTGCCAGATCTACTGAGTTTCTGCAGCATTTGCTGTTTTTACATTGGAAAATAGAAGTGTGGAAGTAAATGAAATCAAAAACCAATGGAAAGATACACATTTGTGTAGCACCAGTGTCTGGGTGTTGGAGGGGTATCATGGCTGGAGGCCCAAATGAATTGTGGGACCTGGAACATCAGAATCCTTCTGGACAATCCCAACAACAGAATTTGAACATCGTACTGCTGTCATTGCCCTGCTGTTCCTACAGTTGTATACACACACTTCTAAATAAAGTTGATAATTGCATCACACCAGGTTATAATTCAACAGGTTTATTTTAAAGTGCCAGCTTTCTGAGAGCTGTTCCTTTGTCAGGAGCCTGATGAAGGAGCAGCACTCTGAAAGCTTATATCTTCAAATAAACCTGTCGGACTGTCACCTGATGTGGTGCAATTTTTAACTTTGTCCACCAGCACCTCCATATTCAGTAAGTACTTAATTGCGTAAAAGAGCTCTGGGATGTTTTGAGGGCAGTAGTCTTCCTCCTTCATCTTTGGCAGTCATTCAGGGGCGAGGTGTGTGTGCACGCATGTGGTGTCTCCATGAGCTGCAGTCACACACTGGGTGGGTGGTGTATGAGGTGGGAGGTGGGATGTTCTGGATATTATGTGAGCTCTTCGCTGTTTGCATTAGTCTCCACATTCTCCACTTAGCGATGCTCAAAGTGATTAGCACCTTCACGGATAATTCTTCGCCACTTTGTATGTTCAAGGTCAAGTGTTTTTTTCCCCACTGGGGACTTTTTTCACTGGGAATGGAGGAGGTTGAGGGGTGACCCAATAGAAGTTTCTAAATGAATGAGGGATATAGATAAGGTGAAAGGCAAGTGTCATTTCCTTTGGGTGTGGGAGTTCACAGTAAGGGGCCATACTTTTAAGATGAGAGGAGAAAGATTTTAAAAAGACATGAAGGCAATTGTTTTTCATGCAGAGAGTCCTGCATTTGTAGAATGGACTTACAGAGGAAGTGGTAGATGTGGGTACAGTTAGAACATAGAACATTACAGTGCAGTGCAAGCCCTTCAGCCCTCGATGTTGCACCAACCTTTGGAACCAATCTGAAGCCCATCTATCCTACACTATTCCATTTTCATCCATATGTTCATCCAATGATCATTTAAATGCCCTTAAAGATGGCGAGTCTAAAACTGTTGTAGGCAGGACATTCCATGCCCCTACTACACTCTGAGCAAAGATGCTACCTCTGACATCTGTCCTATATCTACCACTCCTTAATTTAAAGCTATGTCCCTGTACGCTAGCCATCACCATCCGAGGCAAAAGGCTCTCACTGTCCACCCTGCCTAATCCTCTGATTAT